>NW_011921600.1:0-1524 GCF_000151845.1 Pteropus vampyrus
GGTGAAATAATAGTCACTTTCATAAATATTTTGAGGACCTACAAAACAAAAAGATAAGTAAAATACAAACCTTCCCTTTGAGAAGCTAAACATTTCATGTGGGAAGCCCAGAGACAACTGCAGAATTAGCAGTAGCATAGTTCGTGAAGTTCTATACAAGGCAAGTTGTATTATTCAGTGTCTCTGGCTGTGGGCTTTTGCTATGTGCTCCTGATCTTATTGTTTTCTCTTCATAGCTATCTTTTGATGGGCCTAATATAATTCTATTTCATTCACTTTATTCTATGATAATAGTTCTTGAACAGGAGAAACAGTTAAACAATAGTTTTCTTTTAATCTAACATCTGTACAGAATTGTCACATAGCATTTTTCCTTTTAAATCATGGCTGAAAAATACATGCTCTTTTGTTTTATAATATGTATGCAAACCACTTGTGACAAAGACCAAGGAATCATAGTAACCTATAAAGCTCATTGTCTCACATGTTCCTAACAGGCTGAGAAGTGTTTATCGCATTTGAGAATGTGATTAGAATTAAGAATAATGAGTTCATAGTTTACATACAATTTCAATGGGTTCATAGAATCCTTCCAAAAATTTGGGCTTTGACACCAATACAAGTCACTTTATACAAGAGCCACTTTTAGTGAGACAGCTATTATACTCAACCTGAAACTGCAGTACTATAGTAGAAGCACAAATAAATTTGTAAGAAAATGCAGAGATGAAAACAGTTAATTATGACTTTAAGGAACAGGTAAGACTTCATAGAGAAATGGCATTTGATCAGAGCCTTAAAATATGAATAGAATTCCAGTGGAAGAACAGACACAAACTATTATAAACTGACAGGACTTCGTAAGAAAAAGCAAAGAGGCCTGAAAGTGATAGAGATCAGGGAGAGATAGATGCATCTGGGAGCTTTCAACCTAGCAGATGACTCAAAAACAGTTAAGAGGGAAGGATATGAACTTATATAAGCACCAATTAAAATTTCTACATATAAGGGGTAAGCAGAGGGAAAGGAGGCAGGAAAGGGAACAAAGAAGGATTATTAGAGAAGTTGGGGCAAACTAGGTTATTTAGTGTCTTAGCAAGTGAAGAAGAAAGCCTATCAGGAGGGAGTAATTTACAGAGGCAAAAGCTACAGAATGCAATAACAGACCAAACAAAAAGAACTATCAGCTTGATATGGCAGTTAGCATTATGAAGAGCACGTTTGCTGGAAAGTTAGAGTGATGGTGGCTTAGGCCAGAATGCAGCAGACTGGGGAGTGAGTAGGATAATGTAAGGAAGTGAAGGACCAGCTCAAAAAGTTTTTTCCATACTTGATCATGAACCGAGTATGATTATTCTCTCCAAATGGATTCCCTTAATGTTCAATTTGTATGACTTATTGATATTTTAAAAGATATTATATGGCCTGTGGGTTTGTATACACATTTTACCTCCCTATTGTGATTGGTGTACCTTTTTACGTACTTCACAACAAAGGAGTACCTACATCCTGGGCTCAATGTGA
>NW_011921601.1:0-2654 GCF_000151845.1 Pteropus vampyrus
TAAGTTGGAGGGCTTCCACAGTGTGGATGGCTTCCACAAGATTACAAAGGTAGTTTGCAGACATTGTTTGTTAGTTGCTTGCTTTTTATCCTTTTACTTCCTGTTTTTGCTATGAGAGCCCCAACTTTGTTCAGTACATAAACTCGGGCTCATGATTGGTTTGAACCTTAATGGCAGGCTGGCCTAGATCTGGGTTGTAAGATACCACAGGAAATCTGTTGGGTGAGGGTTTTCTGGAAGCAATGTTGCTTATTTCTTGGAAGGAACAAGTGGTACTAGCATTTTCTGCTTTTCCTGGAGCTATGGCAGCCATCTCTTGATCATGAGCAAAAGGCCGAGAAAATTACAGAGACTGTAGCACTAGTATCCAATTGTTCTCCTTTTTCTTCCAGATATGTAGATGGGGAGATAAATAAGCTCTTGGTTTCAGCCAGTGTCTGTCATGCGTTATTGCTGAAAACAATCTCTACTGATACAACTAACTTATAAGTTTACTGATTTTCAGATTCTTTAATTCACTGTTGGACAATATATTAGTTTGCTAGGGCAACCATAACAAAGTATCACAGACTGGATGGATTAAACGACAGGAATTTATTTTCTCATAGTTCTGGAGGTGAGAAGTCTGAGATATGGTGCTAGCAGAATTGGTTGTTGTTGTTGTTGTTGTTGTTGTTGTTTTCCCCGAGAGCATCCCTCCCTGCTTTATAGATGTCCATCTTCGTTCAGTGTCTTCACATGGTCCTTTCTCAGTATGTATGTCAGTATCTAATTTTTCCCTTCTTATGAGTACATCACACATATTGGATTAGAGCTTCCCCCAATGACCTTATTTTAACTTAATTACCTCTTTAAAGACCCTATCTCCAAATATAGTTACCTTCTGAGGTATGAGGATTGGGACTTTACTACATGAATTGGGTGGTGGAGATACTATTTAGTCCATAACAGACATCTACAACTAACATTTAGCATGCATGATTTTCAGACTCTTTTCATTAACTATTTGATAACATCAGCATAGGATTCCATGTCCTTGGAGGGCAGTGGGTAGATCTTTGCTGCCCAAGCTCCAGGACCCTAGGGATATCCAGGATAAGTCCTTCCTTCCAGATGGGTTGTCAGGGTGACTGCAGTTTCTGGGCAGCTGCAGATAATTTTTTAATTAAAAAAAAAAAAACCTCGTAAAATACATATTGCATAAAACTGACCATCTTAATCATTTTTAAGTCTCTGGCTCACTGGTGTGAAGTACATTCACATTGCTGCACAACCATTGCGACTGTCCAACTCCAGAATTCATTTTATCTTGCAAAACTGAAACACTAACTTCCATTTTTCTCTCCTCCCATCTTATGGCAGCCACTATTCTATTCCATCTCTGTGAAGGTGACAATGCCAGAGACATCATGGAAGTGGAATCCAGGACTAGTGGAGCTCAGTTTGTCGGCAGCTGTTGGAGTAGAAGCTGGGGTGTAATTAATCCACCTTATGCTAGATCGGCACTCAGCATGACAAAATAGTTACTTAGAGATATCTTATAAATTGAATTATAGGAGTACAAAAAGGTTGGTGGTCAGCACTAGATTTGAAGTAGGAAGTATCTGCATGTAATTAGTAACTAAGATCATTTAAAGCTTTTATTTTGCACATCTACAAGTGAGGCACTAACAACCTTGTACGGAAATCTTGCACCTCTAAAGTACAAATATTAACATCTCACAGTTTCTGTAGAACAGGCATCACAGCAAAATGTAGCTGGGCATCTCTGCCACAAGGTCTCTATGAACCAGGGGCTGCATTTCAACTGAGGTAGTTTCATTCCTACCTCAGGGGGGTAAACTGGAGAGGCCCTGAGTGGCACCAAGTTTTCTCTAAATCAGAGAACTGGTAAGAAAAAGAGGTCTGAACACAGCTCGCTCTTCAAGCTGGGAACCTGGTACATTCCCAAGGAAACACGAAGGGGGTTGTGTCAGATATCAGTGTGCAGGTAAGAATGTGACATGGGCAAGGCAGGGGAGCAGTCAACAGCCCAGAGGGGGCTTTGGGTGGCTCTGATTGAGAGAAGAGGCCAGGACAATGGAACCTTGAAGAAATGACCTCACTTCCTTGGTGACAGATCCCAACTGACGTTAGAACTCTGGTGACCAGGCACCCACATTCTAGAGACAGCCCCCTATCCAGCTCACTTGACTAGAGACGGTCAAGAGAGCAGGATGTCTTGCTGTTGTTTCCCGACTTTCCGAGGCTCTGGGCAGAAAAAAGCCCAGAACCGATGTCTTTTGCGATGCCGTCAATATTGGCACAACCTCCGACGGCTCTGGCCATTTGGCAAGAAGCACCATCAGGTACCCCAGGTCAGCCCAGGGCAGGCTGGTCAAGGCCAGGCCTCAACTGTGAACCCGCCCGAACAACCCCACACACCTGACCTCTCATCCTGTGTGTGTGTGTGTGTGTGTGTGTGTGTGTGTGTGTGTGTGTGTGTGTGTGTTGGGGGTGGCAAGGGGAAGCTTGGGATGAGGGCTGCACGTCATGTGTTGATGCAGGTTGTCAGTTGTCAAAAACCTGGCAGAACTGTCAAGTTCATACCCTAGGTCATGGCGGGAAGGCTGGGAAGGGGAGTGCTGGGGACCAAGCTCCTTCATTCACTTGTT
>NW_011921602.1:0-2651 GCF_000151845.1 Pteropus vampyrus
GTTCCAAGACTCCAAGGATGCCTACTTAGAGCAGATGACAACTCGCCTCTTAGACGCAGCTTCGGCCAAGCTGTCCCGTGTTTATATAGATTCCGCGACACAGTGCCCCCGTTTAGGGAATCGCCTTCGCGAGAAATCACATTGCATTCACGACTTGGCCGGAAAGATTCCTCATCACGTTCGCCTGGACGTCACCCAGAAAGAAGATCCACTGGCTTCTCCTTCTCTTCGGACAGCAAACAGCGTACAATGGAGCTGGGAAGATCCACTAGTATAAGCCCCAGGAAAGCTGCCGTTGCACGTGATTCTCTTCGTGGAGTCTAAGCAGGGGGCTGATTCGAGAGAATGGCGCCCCAAAAACTATTGCTCCCCAGTCTGTACTACTGGTTTCTGGGCGCGGGTAAGACACCTACAGTGGCGTCAGACTGGGTCGTTAGTTGGCTACGCGCAGAAAAGCGGGAGTGACCGTATTGCTCAGATCAGACACGTATTCCACGGAGAACGGGCAGGAAATGTAACACTTTCCGCTACTTGGAGCGGGCACTGCCATCGACTTCACGGGACACACCACTAGTAGCCTGGACTCGTTGCCTGCACCTCTGGCTTACCAAAGGCACCTATTCCAAAACCTGTTTCCTGACACGTGCTGTGATCTTTCGTTCACTTTGACAGTGTTTCCACACCCTCTTCATGGGAAGAAACCAAAGACAGCATGGAAACGCCATCCCGACATTTTCTCTTCATCATTTGCGCATCTCTTCATCATTTGCGCTCCTCTTCATCATTTGCGCTCCTCTTCTGCATTTCCGCTCCCTTCCATCACACGGCGGTCTGTTCCTGCTTCGTACGAATTTCCACTAAGGCGCCGGTCATTCTTCACTAATCGCTTGCATCCTTGGTAGCTGTGACAAGAGTCCAAGGAAGCTTGCAGAGCTCCGATGGCAGACGGTCTCTTAGACCATCCGGTCGGAAAATCCGCCGAGAAATTTCCCCTTGGCCTATCGGATGCGTTCGGTGCACCTCAAAGACACAGAAGCTTGCGGCCTGGAAGCGGCTCGATTCAAAGCCGTCGTTGCCAGCATTTTGGCTCGGAGCGACCTACATTCGTCATGAAACATGTGGAGATCTGTGCCTGAATGCCCTCACAGGGTGTCAGTGCCTCTTCAGAAACGGCTTGGGAAACGATTTCCACTTTGATTGTACGCTCCGCTCGCCCTTTGGTCTTCATACATGGAATGAAGTTTGTGAGAAAACGCAGGACGACCCCTTCCTCCCCAGAAAGATTTCTCATCGCATTCGCCTGAGACACTAAGGAGAGGATCTGCTGGCTTCTGTGAACTCTGGTCACGAAAGAGTGTACGGCGGAGCTGCTGCGGATCCACTCGTACGAGCTACAGGAAAGCCGCCATTGCCTTCGTACGTGTCCACATAGTCTAAGCAGATGGTTTGTTCGAGAGCTTGGATCTCCGAAGACCTTTGGCTCCCCAACGGGTGTTACTGAACTCCGGGCGCTGGCCAGAAAGCTACGGTCGTGTAAGCCTGGCTGGGTCGTGGCCTGCCGTCAAGAACACGGGGGCCAAGTTCTTTCTCAAATCAGAACTGAACTCAGCGAAGAAGAGAGAAGAACCTTACCCTTGCCTCTACACTGTTTCAAGGCCGCCTTAGACTTCCCGGGACACACCGAGAGTAGCTTGGGATCATTCACAGCACTTCTGGCTTACCAAACGCGCGTCTCGAAAAACCCGTTCCCTTGACATACGACGCAATCTTTCCCTAACTGTTCTAGTGTCTGAAATTCAGTGCGTGAGAAGAAAGAGCCCGAGTATTGAAAGACCCCGCCCCCCAACCCTGTTCATCACAAGCGTCTGAGTCCCCTTCAGCATTTACGCTCCCTTGCGACACGGGGCAGCCTGATCCCGCTTCGAACGAATTTCCACGAAGAAACCAGTCGGTGTTCCGAAATGGCATTCGTTCTTTGCACATGAGAGAAGAGTCCAAGGCAGCTTATACACAGCAGATATACAATCTCCTCTGGGGTGCCGTACGGCAGGCAATTGTGATGACACGTTCTCCCTTGCCATGAACGATGAGTTGGGAAACAGAAGCTTGCAGAAAGCCAGTGGCTCCTCAGAGACAGCCCACCTCGTGGTTCAGCATAATGGGATTCCCACCTTTGTGTCTCTAACGGTGAGTTAGAGCCTCCTCAGAAACCTCTTTGGGAGTCCCTTTCGAGGTCTAGAGGAGCTCCAAAACGTATTTCTCTCGATTTAGGGTACGGTTGGCTGCAGATACGGCTTACAACCACGTCCTCACCAGGAAACTTTCTCTTGGCATTCGCCGGGGACGCGGCAAAGAGGGTCCAGCGGCTTCTTGCTTTTCGCCAAGAAACGCGGCACAGTATAGCTGGGAAAGATCCACGGCTGAAGCTCGAGGAAAGCTGCCGTTGCATTCGTTTCTGCTCAAGGAGTCGAAGCAGATGCTTCGTCGGAGAGCATAGATCCCTCAAGGGTCTTTCTCTGCTGTCTTGTTCCCGAGGTCCTGGCGCCAAGGAAAAAGCAGCAGTCGTGTCAGCGTGGGATGATGGTCCCCGCGGAAAAGAACACGGGAGCGAATGTTGCTCAGAATCCATGGATTCCAGGTAACGACTGTCA
>NW_011921603.1:0-1330 GCF_000151845.1 Pteropus vampyrus
AGAATAGCAAGCCTAGAGTCTAGAAATAAACCCATCAACATTAGCCAAATTTATGAAAAAGGAAGCAAGAGTACATAATTGGGAAAAAGACAGTCTCTTCAATAAATGATGTTGGAAAAATTAGACAGCCACATGCAGAAAAAAAAAAAGATAGAGAAAAAAAGAAACAATTACTATCTTTCACTATGCACAGAAGTTAACTCAAAATGATTAAAGACTTGAATGTAAGACCTGTAACGTAAAAGTAGAAGAAAGTGTAGGCCGTAAGCTCCCTGTTCTTGGTTTTGGTAATGATTTTTGATCTGACACCAAAAGCAAAGGCAACAGAGCAAAAATAAACAAATGGGACTGCATCAGACAAAAAAGCCTCTGAACAGTAAAGGAAACCATCAACCAAGTGAAAAGGGAAACTTTATACACCATTGGTAGGAAAGTAAATTGGTACAGCCATATGGAAAACAATATGGTGTTAATATTCCTCAAAATATTAAAAATTGAACTACCATATGAGCTAGCAATTCCACTTTTAAGTATGTATATTCAAAGGAACTGAAATCAGTATCTCAAAGAGATATATGCTCCCTCCCTTTTATTGCAGCTATATTCACAATAGCCAAGATATGAATACAACCTAAGTGTCCACTGACAGATAAATGGATAAAGATGTGGTATATATGTACATAATGCAACAACATTGACCCACAAAAAGAGAAGGAAAGTCTGCCATTTGTAACAACATGAATGAAACTTGAGGGCATTTTGCTAAATGAACTAACATAGACGTAGAAAGACAAATACCACATGGTGTAACTTATATGTGGAATTAAGAAAAAATCAAAAAGTCAAACTCACAGATACAGAATAGAATGGTGGTTTCTAGGGGTTGGGGGAAATGTTGGGAAAGCGTACACACTTTCAGTTATATGACAAATAAATTCTGAGAATCTAAAATAAAGCACAGTGACTGTAATTAACTATATATATATAGTATGCTTGAAATTTACTAAGAGAGCAAATCTTAAGTGTTGTCACCACACACACACACACACACACACACACACACGCACGCACACTCACACACACAAACATTAGCAAAAGGATAACTACATGAGGTGATGGATATGTTAATTAATTGTTAGTGGTAATCATTTAAAGATATATAATATATCAAATAACTACATTGTATACTTTAAATATATAATTTTATTTTTCAATTATACCTCAATGAAGCTGAAAAAAGAAGAAATATAATAAAAATATATATATGTAGTGTTCTGAAAATTAATAAACCTCAGCTACATGCTACAAATTGGATAAATCTCAGAAATAC
>NW_011921604.1:0-1465 GCF_000151845.1 Pteropus vampyrus
CGAGGCCATGTGAGCTGCGTCACAGGGCACTGGGGGGCCATCTTTGTGGCCCAGAGCGCCGGAGGGAGACCAGGTCAGGCCAGGCGGCACAGGACTAATCATTCCGTCCATCCATCTGTCCACTGTGTGCTCACTCCATGCTGGCTTTCCGGGCCACAGATGAAAGGCCATGGTCCCTGCCCCAAGGAAGACGGGTCTAGCGAGATGCTCGGTGGTGCTGCCAGCCCCTCCCAGAACCAACATCCCAGCCCAGCAGGCACTGTCCGCATCCTAAGCCTCCTCAGCACCCTGGCCAGTCTGCCCCGGGACAGTGGGTTTGGCTGCAGGCCAGCGCGTCCTCCTCCCGGGGTGGAGGGGGGGTGGTGCGGGGCAGGCCCTGCAGGGACACCTGGAGGCGACCGTGGCCTCAAGTCTCCCGGGGAGACACTTCCTGGGCTCACCATCAGCACCTGAACCCGGGGAGGTGTATGGCCCGTGCGCACCTGCGGACAATGTCCCCAACCCTGAGAGCCTGTGGTTCTGTGTGGCTGTCCGTGCCCATCCCTGTACCTGGGGCCACCTGTAGCCATTGGGGCCCCTGTGGCAAGCTGCACGGCCTCCTCGAGCATCCGGGACCCCAAGTGCCTCCCTCCCTGGTCTGGGGGCCACAGGGAGTACATCCCACCCACTTGTGGCCAGCCCCGGGCTCGGGGGAGAAAGATGATGCCACCGGCTGCCTGGGTTGGCTCAGGCTCTCACTAGCGTTTGCAGTTGTCATGGAGTGTGGGGACACTCTGGACCCACAGAGGTGTTTTAAAGGGACGTGTCTCTCACACAGCTCAGCCGCACGTCCCTGAGTCCCCTGAGTCCCTCTCCCAGCCCGGCAGCGACTGTCCACAGGACACTCCCACACGTCTAGACATCCTCCCTTGGAGTGACCCGACGCTCAGGGACTGGCACCTCCTAGTCACTGTATTTGAGGGGCTGGAGGACGCTGGGGGGCAAGGTCAGACCCACAGCTCAAGGCCCCTCCCTGGGGTGGGATGGGTGTCCCCAACCTGGAGCAGCTGCCCCGGGGGTGTTTTTGTGTCACAGTGATTTAGGGGTGTGGTCAGGGACCCCGTGCCTTCCAGAAACCCTGGCAGCACCCCATGACAGGCACTGGAGCTGGAGCTGTGGGCAAAATGGGCCGGGGCCAGGGGCACGGAGTGGGGGCGGCCCTCCTTCCAGCGGGCAGCCTTCCGGGGTGGGGGGAGGCAAGGGCCGGAAGGATGGGCATTTGAGGAGGGCTCCTAATGGGGGGGGGCACGGGAGGGGCGTGGGGCCAGAACTCATGGCTCACGAGATGGCCTCCCCTTATTGATCGCCTCCCCCTTTTGCGAGCCTCTGACCGAAAGCCAGGGTTTCCTGTCACCGACCCAGCAGCAGGAGGTCCCAGGATATGGGGCTCGGTCACCGGCAGAAACCGCCGATGCTTTGCTGTCCC
>NW_011921605.1:0-2645 GCF_000151845.1 Pteropus vampyrus
CATTTGAATGCGTCCCACGGGGGACCATTACGACCCATCCCAGGCAGGAAAGGTGAGGGGAGAGGGGAGGTGTCCGCTTCCGTCCTGAAAGTCTGATTTCCAAATGCAGAAAAGCAGGAAGGAGCAGAGGCCTTTAGGAAGGAGCCCCCGGGGCCCTCTGAGATGAAAAGAGATCATGTTGAATTTGGCTCTGGAACGCCCGGTGTCCACACCCCGGAGAGGTGGAGGTGCTGGAGGCGGCCTGTCTTCTCTGGTAGACCAGGGGTCCACACAGGTTTCCTTCGAAAATCCACCATATACATATATATGCATATAGATGAACATATATATGCATATATATGTATATGGTAGATCTGGCAAAAAGCTCTCTAGTGACGTCCATTTTGAGCCGGAACTGCAGACTTTCGAGATACGGCTCACTTGCGGCAAATTCACGGCCCTCCCGGCGCCTCGGGGCTCTGAGGGCGGTGCTCGGTCGTCTGCGGGTACTGGGGTACAGAAGTTGCAGAAGCACTCACTGACACTTTGAGCCCCTAGAGGTACAAACGGCGTCTCATTCCTCTCTGTATCCTCGTGCAGAGCTCCAGGCCACCCACAGACAGCGGACCCAGGGAGGCTTTGGCCCCTCCGTCCCTGGAGGCCGTCACCCGCTGGAAAGAGGTCAGTGGGGGACACTGCAGACAGCTGTGGGTCTGATTTCGGCCTCCGAGCCTTTTGAGCTTTGCGATCACCTCTTCGAGCCTTTCATTTCTTCATTTTGAATGCGTCCACGGGGACTATTAGGACCATCCCAGGCAGAAAAATGAGGGAGAGGGAGGTGTCTGCTTCCGTCCTGAAGTCTAATTTCCAATGCGGAAAGCACGAAGGAGCAGAGGCCTTAGAAGGAGCCCCGGGGCGTCTGGGATGAAAAGAGATCATGCTGAATTGTGGCTCTGGAACGCCCGGTGTCCACACTCCGGGGAGGTGGAGGTGGTGGGAGCGGCCTGTCTTCTCTGGTGGACCAGGGGTCCACACAGGTTTCCTTCGAAAATCCACCATATACATATATATGCATATAGATGAACATATATATGCATATATATGTATATGGTAGATCTGGCAAAAAGCTCTCTACTGACGTCCATTTTGAGCCGGAACTGCAGACTTCCGAGATACGGCTCACTTGCGGCAAATTCACGGCCCTCCCTGCGCCTCGGGGCTCTGAGGGCGATGCTCGGTCGTCTGCGGGTACTGGGGTACAGAAGTTGCAGAAGCACTCACTGACACTTTGAGCCCCTAGAGGTACAAACGGCGTCTCATTCCTCTCTGTATCCTCGTGCAGAGCTGCAGGCCACCCACAGACAGCGGACCCAGGGAGGCTTTGGCCCCTCCGTCCCTGGAGGCCGTCACCCGCTGGAAAGAGGTCAGTTGGGGGACACTGCAGACAGCTGTGGGTCTGATTTCGGCCTCCGGGCCTTATGAGCTTTGCGATCACCTCTTCGGGCCTTTCATTTCTTCATTTTGAATGCGTCCACGGGGACCATTACGACCATCCCAGGCAGAAAGGTGACGGAGAGGGAGGTGTCTGCTTCCGTCCTGAAGTCTGATTTCCAATGCGGGAAGCAGGAAGGAGCAGAGGCCTTAGAAGGAGCCCCGGGGCCTCTGGGATGAAAAGAGATCATGCTGAATTGTGGCTCTGGAACGCCCGGTGTCCACACTCCGGGGAGGTGGAGGTGGTGGGAGCGGCCTGTCTTCTCTGGTGGACCAGGGGTCCACACAGGTTTCCTTCGAAAATCCACCATATACATATATATGCATATAGATGAACATATATATGCATATATATGTATATGGTAGATCTGGCAAAAAGCTCTCTACTGACGTCCTTTTTGAGCCGGAACTGCAGACTTTCGAGATACGGCTCACTTGCGGCAAATTCACGGCCCTCCCCGCGCCTCAGGGCTCTGAGAGCGGTGCTCGGTCGTATGCGGGTATATATATGTGTGTGTGTATATATATATATATATATATATATATATATATATATATATATATATATATATATATATATACAGAGTGAGAGAAATAGACAGATACATAGATAGATAGATAGGTAGATAGAGAGAGAGAGAGAAACAGAAAGAGAGAGAGATAGAGATATAGAGATATCTATAGATTCAGATACAGATATACATATAGCTATATCTAGGGGAGCTCTGGCAAAAAGCACTCTACTGACGTCCATTTTGAGCCGGAACTGCAGACTTTCGAGATACGGCTCACTTGCGGCAAATTCACGGCCCTCCCGGCGCCTCGGGGCTCTGAGGGCGGTGCTCGGTCGTCTGCGGGTATATATATGTGTGTATGTATATATATATATATATATATATATATATATATATATATATATATAAAGTGTGAGAGAAATAGACAGATACATAGATTGATAGATAGGTAGATAGAGAGAGAGAGAGAGAAACAGAGAAAGAGAGAGAGATAGAGATATAGAGATATCTATAGATTCAGATACAGATATAGATATAGCTATATCTAGGGGAGCTCTGGCAAAAAGCACTCTACTGACGTCCATTTTGAGCCGGAACTGCAGATTTCACGAGATACGGCTCACTTGCGGCAAATTCACGGCCCTCCCGGCGCCTCGGTGC
>NW_011921606.1:0-2638 GCF_000151845.1 Pteropus vampyrus
TCGCAAGGGAACTCGGTCTCAGGTGGGGTTTTATTCTCTCTTTCTCCATCTCTAGATAAAACCTGGGCCATGGCACTTAAACTGCTACTTCTGGAAAAGGCCAATTCCCTGATATGGGCTATTTGCTTGTAGAAAACAGGACTGTGGGTAGTAACAATCCTCAAGCCACATGACCTTGAAAGTCTCTGGTACAGAACAACGATATTGTTATCATTCAAATGTGATCCCTGTTGGTAATGCCCAGAGATACTGCATGGAGTTCTACAGAATGGGTAGTGACTAATGGAAACACATGGCTTGGTGTCCTGTAGAGTGAACCTGTCGAATTTCATTTCATATTCCTGATGCAGTATAACTTACTTACATGTGGCAATCGGACCGCTGCCTTAAGTGCACGTCTCTATAGAAGAAGCAAGTCAGTCTGAGATAATTTGCGAAAAGAATAGATACAACTTCAACACGCAAAAGAAGATGATATATACTCCTGTAAGAATGAGTTATGAAATAACGAATAAGTCTATGCATTCAGTGAAAACATAGTCATGAACGCCAACAGAAGGTTGCCATGACTGAGCAGATTATTCAGTACTCGGAAGAGAACACGTTTGGGAATAACCATGATAGCGGTTTTTCCCTACGATATATGAACATCTAGGCTATCGATTTAACAACTAAAACAGGGATTGACACTCTGTCAATGGAAAACAATAGATCAGGAAACAGACCCATGTTCATGACAAAAGGAAAAAAAAGAGTAATGTTGGCATTTCAAGTCAGACGATGCCCTCAGAGCAATCTCTTGTGATTACTACTGGCAAGCAATTGTGTGTGTTGGGGTAGAGCCAGGAGAAAGACGCCCCTGTGTCGACTGGATTAAGTGGGTCACATCATCCTTCTCAGGCTTTCGCGCTTGAGCTCTCTTCCGGGCAAGTCTGTGTCGTCGACCAATCGTGGAGAGAGGACGTTCCGATGTCATTTCCAACAAGCCCTCACCTAGCCCCAAGAGGGCCGATGAACACATAAAAGGCTTAAAATCTAAACAATCCCACAAAGAACCCCCCAAGCTATGACATATCTAAGCTGAAGGATTCATGGCAAGTGAAGAAAACGTAAACAATTATGTGGAAATCATGCCAACTAACAGATGGACAAGAAAAACCCCATTAAAATTATCCATATATTTACCCTGTTTGATAAGAATTTATTGAGGAAAAAGGTTTCTTTGGATGCAAAATCATTGGGTAAACGATCGTAGAAAACAATGACATTGACTCATGCACCGATTACTTGGTGATTATAAAGAGGATATCATCCGTTGATTACCATGGAGAAATCGTGAGACTCTTTCATCTTTAACTCCAATGTCATAATCAAGGAATGGAAGACAAATTAAAATTGGAATAAACTTTTCACAGACATCGCTATTGTGTAAGGAGGAAAAGGACCCAAGTTTGGATGCCTTCTAGGTGATATTAGATTATGAAGACCATGACACTAAGTGTATTTTATAATCGTTGATTAGGAATGAGGTACAAAAGGATGACACTGTTACCGGAGAGCGGGATCCTCTCCCGGCACGTCATCCCATTCTTGATGTCTGGAACAATGGATAGAGCGAGATAACGAAATACTGTAGAGAAGACATGTTTCGTTAGAATGGAAAGTACACTTGCAGACGTGGAAACGGACCTGAGCAAGAGAGGCGTGGCTCAAAAGGCCTGGTGACCAAGCTTTCACGATTTTGTTCTCTATTTGCTCTAGGTGGGCACTTTTTGAGAGCACTGAGCATTCTTGATTGACAATTAAGACGGGCAGGACTCCGTGATTCATCATTTGATTTCTGCGCATGTTCCTTACCAGTATTCAGCCTGTTATAGTGGACTTAATGAACCTCTGGGCATACGCGTCTCCTTATGATCATGGTATAATGGGGTTCAGGTGAGTTGAAGGTCGCTGAGGTCTTCATTGCACGGTGCGATAGACTGGCTAAAAGCCCTACCCAATTTTTCTGCCTTCTTGTTTACTGCTATGCGTTACCTTTAGCCCCAAAATGCCTTCTCGCTTGCTTAATTGTGGGCGGGCATGGGCAGACCCTTCTTCCAACAGGACGACCTCGGTGTCTTTGCAGGCAGACCCTAAAGCCCCGATCTATCTTTCCTGCTTAACTCTTTTCTAAGAGCCATGAACCCGCTTCTTCTTAGTAGCGACGTCGAAGGATGGGAGGTCTGTTCTTCTGTATCTGCTTCCTGCTGAGAAAGGTCATCGTCCCTGTCTATTGAGGTTTCACGCAGCTGTATCCCTTTTTGCCTCACTCATGCCGGGTATCTTGGGTTTCTGCTGAAGTGCTGCCCCAGTCACTTGAGAAGGAGAAGAAGATACAATGTTGTTATCTAAATCAGCTAGGAATGACTTTCTACTATTTTTTAACCATAGAAATGAGGAAAGGAGAATAGGCTGGGTTGATATATTTCTGAAAGAATGAAAAAACTTTGGCCTGAATTCCTCTCCGTTCTCAGACCCTAAGGACCCTTCTTTGACTAGGGCCATTCCCTCATGGTGGTCCGATGATCCTTTTCTAAAGCCAGAGGAGATGAGTGAACAGTTTCAGGGTCATTATGTGGATTGGGGGATAGGGCTG
>NW_011921607.1:0-1590 GCF_000151845.1 Pteropus vampyrus
ACACAAAAAAAAATCAGTGTTAGACTAGAGAAGTACAGCTTTTCTGCAAGTCTTGATCTGTTAATCAACGAAGATACAATGTGCATGTCTAAAGAGCCAAGAGAGTAAAAATCCAATTTGGGGGCTTTACAGGCTTAGAAGAGAATAAGCTTATAGCAAAGTTTGAAACTGGAAATAGTATGCTGTTTAATACTGTTTGACCCCAAAGCATTTAAGTGCTGTAGAAAATTTCACCTAAAGTGCAATCTGAGATAACCTGTTTCAGAAGCATCTATTTGATTAGAAGTTCTATGGCTTCCCCAGCTCAATGTGAATGATGGATGTTTGTTCTCATACAGCCAAAAATCCCAAGACAGTGATTATATATAATTTACCATAAAATAGTTAGTTATTACAAGTCATAGAAAAGGGAAGAATTAAAAGGCAACTCCAAAATTAGAAAGTTTTAACTATTGAAAATAAGAGCTTTTCTTTTATGTCTTTAGAAACTAGGTTATGATTTACTTCACTATTCAAGTCACAATTGAGATTATCCATTTTAAGGGCAACTCAGTTTTTTACATTTGGGAATGGATACATAACTATCAACTGTGTGTAGCCCAGATATTTCTCATGAGGCTGCATTACGTGGGGTTTGGGGGTTAGATACAGCTCAAGTTAGATCACCCTGTGGGTGATCAATTAACTTACCAAGTGATTCTCCCACTTACAGAAATATTTTTCTGTATTAAAAGTATACTCATCATAAAAATCAACTTTTGCTTGAATTGGTATGCTGCTGTCCACGGCTGCAGCAAACAGATCAGGGTATTTTATTTTCAACCACACTACAAGGAAATCTGCATAAGAGTCACCAAACGCCACCCACATACCATTGGTGAGCTCCATTTTCTCTGCCTCGTTGATTTGGAAATTGGCAAGATCGGCCAAGGCTTGCACGCTGCTGAGGTCCCAGAGGCTCCAAGTACTCAAGTCTCTACAAAGCATAAACACACTTTGCTTATATACCCATTAGAACAGATGACATGACACTAAATACATGCTTGAGTATGTGGCCAAGATGCAAATGTTGAAAGCATATTGAGATTTTTATTCCTTTTTCCCTTTGAACATTTCAGTGAAGATGGGCAGAAGGACATTCTGATTAGCAGTGACACACAAATGCAGGAAGAGCTACCGTTTCTCAAGTCTCTTTTTGAGTATGAGCCTCCCATCCTGGGCACTGGGTAGGAGCTCCAATATTCTCCCATCTCAAGATGATCTTCACGCGCCATGCACACTATACCGCCAGGGCCATCGACTTACCTGCCTGACACCAAAGGTAGCTCTTATTTGAAAGAGATAAGCTAGCCTTGCTTCACTGTTCTCCAAGTTATAGAATTCATAGTCAATTATGTGCAAGGTATTGTCTAGTCTTTCTGGTTTGCTCGATGCATCTAGATAAATGCAATATGAGTTTGGGATTTCCTAAGTTATAACGGCAGCCAAATTATAATTTTCACTGAGCTGGTTTTCAATGGGGTTTTTTTGTAGCTTAACGGAAGTCTGTCATTTGTGTTGAAGTTGTTTTTAAGGCCTCAGCACTAAAGG
>NW_011921608.1:0-2634 GCF_000151845.1 Pteropus vampyrus
GGCCCTCTAAGTAAGTACTGAGAGAAGTTGCAGTTCTCGTGGTTAAGGTTATAGTTACTTGTTTGGAACCACTTCTTACTCTGTTGTGTGTGACATGGTGGGTGTTCCGTCCCAGACTGACAGATCTGTAAAGCTGTTTCTCATGTGCCCTTTTGCCGTACCAAAGTGGTGGTGGAAAAGTCTTTGGACATCCATCGTCTTGAGCTTGCCATCTGAAAGAATTCAGCAGCATGTACTCTTCCAGGGGCAGCATGTCTGCAATCTGTGGTCGAGTCAAATAACAGCTTTCATATGCGGTCTTTTGGCAAACGCCAAAGAAAAAGCCACTCTGTGTGTGTCTGTGCGTGTGTGTGGTGCTGAAGGCTCATTTTAAAGAAAATTGTTTGGTGTGGATGTATTTGTAATCTGTGTCCTCAGAAGCGCCGGTCCATAAACGAACAGTGTTTTCTCATGCATATGGTAACTGAAACTGTCTCTGGGATGTGTCAGCGGGCTTCCGAGCCACTGATGGAGCCTTGAGGCTGGAATGCAAGTATGCTTCATTCAGAAGTTAGAGCACTCTGACGCATGATTTTGGAGGCATAGCCTTTGTCAGAATTGCTTCCATTCTGGAAGCCTCTGCCTAGTAACGGTGCTCAGTAGACATCCTTTATGCTGACTGATAGACAGATACATTGACTGGGCTGCAGCATTGTTCTATGCAGTGACATGGGAACTGTGGACTCTGAAGCAATCTTGGTCTCCTACCACAAAGAGAAAGTGTGAAATTGGAAAGCTGGCAGATCCATTGGGAAATTTCGTACGAAGCGGGTTCGGGCAGCAGCATTTTGGAAGAGAGCGTCTATGCTGAAGACACATTCTTAGAATGCGGCGATTAACCCGGTGGTATGGTGCTTTATGTGTTCGGGTCTTCCTCTGCCATTACGGAGCTAGAGAGACTTTAAAGTGCGAGAAGGTGTACAGCGCATGCAAAGGAAACCGTTTTGGAAGGCTTGATTTCTCTAGTCCAGAAGTGTATTCGATCATTTGGTGCAAGTTTTGCTGTATGCTGTAAAGAAAGTCGGCACTGTAAGAAAGCAGAGAAATTGGAGTTCTTGCCTGTACCTGGAGTCAAGCATTTAGGATGTGAGCAAGAACTGAGCCCCGTTCCTTGGGACCTGAGTCAGGCTCAATCCCAGTCTGACAAAACCGTAGATTTGTTCGGTCGTGTCCTTTGTCCGGCACCAAAGCGCTGGTTGGAAACAGTTTTGACATCCGTTCTCCTTAGCTTGCTATCTGCCTAGAATGCACAAAAGGGTGATAAGACAGTGGCAGTATGCTTGTGCTGTGTAGTAAGAGCAGAATAAAAGCTTTAGTCTGCCATCGTTTTTCGCCTTGGAACAAAGGAAGCCACATTGTGTGGCGTGTCGTAGGAAGGGTAATATGAAGGGAAATCCTTCTGGAGAGGATGTTCTTTAACCTGAATATTCAGAGGCACCGGCCGAAACGAACGGACCATGTTTTCCAAAGAGTATGGAAAGGGAAACCCTCTCCCACTGATGTTTCAGGGGGATACTGACCAACCGATGGAGCCTGAGGCTGGGATCCAAATTTGTTTAATGCAGACGTCAGATGACTCTGGCGAATAATGTTGGATCAGATCTCTGAAAAGAGCAGATTCCACTCTGTACGCTTCTCCTTAGAAACGGCTCTCCGTACTTTTCTCTGCATAGCGATATACGGGGATTTTGAAAGGACTGCAGGATTGTTCGGAGATGAGCCTGGAGAAGTGTAGTTCAGGAAGCAAATGTGCAATCTACCCACAGCCACAGGCTGTGATATCCATACTGACAATATAGCCTTTGATTGTGGAAATTCGTACGAAGCGGGTTCAGGCGGTTGCCTTTTGGAAGAGAGCGTACGTGCTGCAAAGACATGATTAGACTGCCGGGATTTATTAGGTGGTAAGGTATTTCAATTCTTCTGGTCCCATTTTGCCATTAAGAAGAGATAGCTATCCTCTAAAGCTGAGAGAAAGCGAGCACCACTTGTACAGCAAGCTCCTTTGGGATTGCCTGGCTTGTATGATCCAGAAGTGCAGTCATTGTTGGATGCTGTGAAGTAAGGCGGCCCTCTAAGTAAGTACTGAGAGAAGTTGCAGTTCTCGTGGTTAAGGTCATAGTTACTTGTTTGGAACCACTTCTTACTCTGTTGTGTGTGACATGGTGGGTGTTCCGTCCCAGACTGACAGATCTGTAAAGCTGTTTCTCATGTGCCCTTTTGCCGTACCAAAGTGGTGGTGGAAAAGTCTTTGGACATCCTTCGTCTTGAGCTTGCCATCTGAAAGAATTCAGCAGCATGTACTCTTCCAGTGGCAGCATGTCTGCAATCTGTGGTCGAGGCAAATAACAGCTTTCATATGCGGTCTTTTGGCAAACGCCAAAGAAAAAGCCACTCTGTGTGTGTCTGTGCGTGAGTGTGTGTGGTGCTGAAGGGTCATTTTAAAGAAAATTGTTTGGTGTGGATGTATTTGTAATCTGTGTCCTCAGAAGCGCCGGTCCATAAACGAACAGTGTTTTCTCAGGCATATGGTAACTGAAACTGTCTCTGGAGATGTGTCAGCGGGCTTCCGAGCCACTGATGGAGCCTTGAGGC
>NW_011921609.1:0-2634 GCF_000151845.1 Pteropus vampyrus
TCAATAAGTTTATTAAGGGCATAAGAATATTGTTTACATTTTTCTTATAGAAAATAAATATTGAGAATATATAGAATAAAATAACTTTTTGCTATCTCTATAAATTTAACTAGAACTTTGTTCTTATTATGAGATATTTTATTTAATTTCCCTCACTTTACATTAGAAATACTATACTAAATATCTACCAGATTATAAACCAAATATCCACCAGATGTCAGCATATGCATGCAAATGTTTTACTTTGAAAAGCAATGCTAGCAAAAAGTTGAGTAAAATATTTTAGTAGAAGTACTCATAAAAATTTTTCTCAAGAAATTCAAATTCTTTAATCATTCTACTCTATTTATTCATAGCTTATTGAAATTTACCTCTGAAGTTTTTATTCTGGCCAAATATTGTAATACTTTATATTGTCAATTTAAATTTTTTTCCAGAATTTTATGGAAGTATTTACTTAAAGAAACATCGTTAGACAATTATTCAGTTAAAATTCTTTATAAAAAATGAATCTGAATCTTCTAGTTAATAAAATCATACACCTGGAAGATTAGAGAATTCGAAAATCCATCAGACAATAAATTAATTCTATAAGTGACTACAAAAATTCTTAGATAAAACAAATGTGTTAATTTTCCTATATACTGGGTAAAAAAGGAAACGTAAGGGGAAAATTTATTATAAATAAGGGAAAAGACATACATAAGAGAAAAAAAAGAGAATTGTACCGATATTTCTGAAGAATGATTGAAAACTGTACTAGAAAACATTAATAGTACAAGAAAATAATAATTCTAAGAAAGAATGAGTCACTGCAGGAAAAATGCTATTCTCCCTAGATTAATCTGTGTCTTTAATGGTATACTCATTAAGATACGAAATAGATATTATGAGGATTGTTCATAATTTCACTAAAATTATGATTCTATTTTAAGAAAGGTTTAATCTTACAGTTACTAGAATTTCTTATAAAGCTACAATTATTTTTAAAAATGTAAGCATTGAGAGAGAAGCTCCTAAATGGAAATAAGTAGAATCCTTAAATTCTTCCAAAATGAAAAGTCTATTTTAATATATGACAAAAGTGGTATATCAAATCAATGAAGAAAATATTTATAACCGAGTAAATGTTTTTGAGATAACTGACTTGCCATAATAGGTAAATAAAAATAACCAAGGAGCAACAGAAATAAGCTTTATAACAGTAAAATATATTTGCTGAAGTTATATCTGGATGTATATTCGGGAAAATATTGCACTGTTGATTTTTTTAGAGGCATACTGTTTTATAATTTTCCATTTTTATGTTTATTGCTGTTTTGTAAGCATAAAATTTAAAGAATTAAAGATGCTATGTAGTCCTGTCTTAGTAAAAACCAGAATTAGCAAAACATGAAAGGAATAAATACAACCTTTAAAATAATAAATTATAATAATTACATGTTGTTAGTGATACAATATAACAATATAATATACTGAATAAATAGATTAATCAGATGAAAGAATGTGAAGAGATAAAGGAAATAAAGGCCATTGTCATGGTGAGAATAACAATAAATAACAATAAATAATATCATCGTTATAGGAAAAAAATATCAAGTTATCTTTGTGGCATTTTAGTAGTTATGATGTTGATCAGCTTCAGGCACCAATCCAAAAACAATAAGACTTTAGCACACTGGAATATTTCTAACCAAAACTTCGGCTACTCAATCTGCAGTAACACCTTAATTCACCCCGTGGAACTGTCAGTTTTTCACACAAACTTGTATGTTGAGTTCCCAGTATGTTTTAAGAACTATACCAAAACTCAGTAAATATTTGTGCATAAGACATTCATTTCTCCCTTGGGATTGATGGCATTTGTAAATAATGTATCCAGTCTGAGAAAATGGTAGAGAGAACCAATAAGTAAAGCTTTCCCATTCAGAAGTTAAACTTTTTTCAAACCTAAGTATTTATCATATTTAATGGAAATATTTTATTAAATATTTTATCCTAGTCTTCAATCTCCTGACTACCACCTTGTAACGTGCATATGGTTAGCCTAGCTAGGTATTTGGGGGATTGTGTATTTCTTTGGTTGTTTACTACCTCTTCCTTTTCCATCAATACTATATATTCATCTGTTATCTCTTCTTTATTCTCCATGTCAGGAAGAACATGTTTCCTTTTTTGCTAAAGCAGACATATTCATGTGTTACAGATTCTAACTTCTCTCAACACTTCTTGAAAACTTCAGTATCTTTAATCATGTTCATTTTCAGTGTCTCTCATTAGAGGAGAAAAAATACTATATTTTCCAATTTAAATACCCACAAACACTCATAGATTGCTACCCTAAATGTACTTTGGAATTATTATATTTTCATTTTTTATTTCGTAATAGCGCCATAATCTTTGTTTTCTTGCCCACTATTCATTTCTTAGTTTCTTTTCCCAGTGTTTGTGTGATATTTTATGTAACCATAAATCTATTGAATATCATGATCCCATATATATTTTATTTTTTCCGATTGAACAGATGTTTCCACATTTTGCAGAAAATTTATTATCTGAAGAAAAATTGAGAAAAAAATGTCTTTCGGATTTCCATTAAGCAGAGAAAATTATTTAAAAACATTAAGAATAAAC
>NW_011921610.1:0-1304 GCF_000151845.1 Pteropus vampyrus
GATTGGGAGCATAGATATAATAAGTGTTATATCTTCTTCGTGGTATGATTCCCTTTATCATTATGAAAGTGTCCCTTAGTATCTTCTTTACCTTTTTTATTTTGAAATGTATTTTGTCCGATATTAGTAGCTCTACTCCCGCTTTTCTCTGAATGCCATTTGCTTGAAATATCATTTTCCACCCTTTCACTTTGACTCTATCTTTGTCTTTGGTACTGAATGTGTCTCCTGGAGGCCTCATATGTTTGAGTTGTTTCTTGATCCATTCTGCAACTCGGCGCCTTTTTATTTGTGAGTTTAGTACATTTATAATTAGGATGTTTATTGAAATATGAGGTCTTCTTATAGTTATTTTATCTTTTGCTTTCTGGTAGCTCAGTGTTTCCATTGCTTCCTTGTCCTTGTGTTTCTTTTTTTTTAATTTTGTTTGGCTTTTGTGGATTTTTTCTCTGAGCTTTTCTGTTTTATGTTATATACTTCACTTCTGAATCTTTGGCCTATGGTTACCATTATGAATATGTAAAAGGTAGTTTTATACATATATATATATATATATATAAAACTATATATATATACATATATATGTTACCATTATGAATATGTAAAAGGTAGTTTTATACATATATATATATATATATATATATAAAACTATATATATACATATATATATAGTTTTATATATATATATGTATAAAACTACCTTTTACATATATATACATATATATATATATATAAAACTACCTTTTACATATTCATAATGTATTGAATGTATTCTTATGTATAAGAAACTTAACTATATATATATAAACTATATATATATATAAATAATATATTAATAAATATAACTATATTTAAGTTTATATATATAAAGTTTATATATATAAGTTTATATATATAAACTTAACTATATATATATAAACTATATATATATATAAATAATATATTAATAAAACTATATATATATATATATATATATATATATATAACTACCTTTTACATATTCATAATGGTAACCATAGTATTTGTGAATCTGGATCTTTGAATACTACCCTTTTCAGTCATTGTTGTCTCAATTTGTCCCTATGTATGCTTAAAGTTTATTACTATCTCACTCTAGCAAATCTTTTCTTATTGTTTAAGCTTATAATGCCCTGTTCTTAGAAAGGGTTGCACTCCTCTGCTTCTATCTTCCTGCTAGTCACCTTACTCCTAATTATGTCTGTTCCACTGCCTTGATCCTGACTTTGTGAGACCCTAAGCAGACAACCCAGTTGAGTCATGTTGTACAATAAACTTCTGAGTCA
>NW_011921611.1:0-2631 GCF_000151845.1 Pteropus vampyrus
TCATGCTACAAAGGATTGTTGGTTTTGTCTGAACCCTGCCCCACCTTATTATGTAGGACTTGGTGTCATTGCTAACCTTGGCACAGATCAAACTGCTATTAGGAATGTAACATCTCCGAATGTTACTATTTGCCCTTGGGGAACCAAAAACCCATCTGTAACGTTGGGAGATTTACAAGGAAAGGGAACTTGTGTGTATACTAACACATATAGAGTTGATAAATCTAGGTATACGGAAAATTGTAAATCATCTATTTTAGTAAATAGCACCTCTTCTACTTATTTAGCGGCCCCTAGTGGCACTTGGTTTGCTTGTAATACTGGTTTAACTCCCTGTATTAATCTTAACTATTGGAAAAATAATACTGGATTTTGTGTGCCGGTTCATGTTATACCTCAGGTGTATATGATGAGCGGACAAGAAGGAAGACAAGCGATGGATTTGTGGGGAGGATATAACTATCCTCGGCGTAAGCGAGCAGTTCCACTGCTTGTGCCGCTCCTAGTTGGTCTAGGAGTGGCAGGATCAGCTGCAATTGGGACTGCTGCTTTGGTTACAGGGAACCAAGGTATAGCCTGGCTCACAAAGCAGATTAATGACGATTTAAGCACTCTAGAGAAATCAATTAATCATCTTGAAACATCTCTTAATTCTTTAGCTGAAGTAGTACTGCAGAATAGAAGAGGTTTAGTTAGACCTCATTTCTTAAGCAAGGAGGTTTGTGTGTAGCACGAGGAGAAACTTGCTGTTTTTATGTTAATCATTCTGGAATTATTAGGGATAGTTTAGCATTAATTAGACAAAGAGTAAAAGACAGAAATGAGAAGTTAAAACAAGGAAGCAACTGGTATGAATCTTGGTTTAATGGAAACTCTTGGTTAACCACGTTATTGTCGGCTATAGCAGGACCATTGATAATTCTGCGGTTATTACTGACCTTTGGGCCATGCTTGATCAAATGGGTTAAGAGTTTAATCCAATCCAATATAACTGGGGCAAAGATTTTAATTTCAGGAGCGTCAGCCCCGACCCATTGGCCAGAAATCCCGACTTCTAACTCGAAAATTGAGTCATTCTAAAGAAAACCAGCGGGGAATGTAATGGCCTGCTGAAATGTGAAAGGGTTAAAGAATAATTAAAACCTGAAACTGAACAAAGGAAGTCCATAACTTAGGCCTAGTTTCTGGAACCCCTAACCACATTCTGTTAATCATGAAACTTGTAACAATGAGCTCATACGCTAACTGCCAATTTTAGCATGTGTAACCCTGCTTGCTTGCGTGGCATGAAAAATAATCAATTGTATATAAGCTGAAAATTACTATTTGGCCATCGCCCATGGGAACACCGGCTATTGTCCATGGGAACATAGGCAATCACCCATAGGAACATAACATTCTAACACAAGCTTTCTGCTTCTGTACTTCCCGCTTGCACACCTGACCAGTGGGTTGACAGGTAGTGAATAGGAGAAAGATGGACCTTTGTGTTTAAGACAGAATGAGGAATAGGATTTGGGGCTTAAAAACCTTGTATCTTGGCATTTCGAGGCTGCTTCTTTGCAAGGACAGCCGCCGGCTAATAAACTGTCTCCTGGTTAAGAGCACTCAAGTTGGGTATGGTTATTCTGGACACAACACATACTTGTTTGCAGCGAGTTCTCACACCGTTGTTTCCGACGTGACTGATGACCCGTCCCAGACACACATAACTGTAGGTCTCTTTGTCATGCCCTATTTTAGGTCCCAAAGTGCTGGTGGAAAAGAGTCCTGACATCCATCGTCTTGAGTTTGCCATCTGGAAGAATTCATGAGCATATATTCTTCCAGTGGCAGCCTGCTTGTAATTCGTGGTCGAGACACACTAACAGCTCTCCAAGACCTTCTTTCACAGCAAAGCAAATAAGAAAGGCCCTGTCTTCTATATTTGCTTCTCAGGTATCAGTTTCAAGAAAACTCTTTTGGTCTGGATGTGCTTGTAATCTGTATGCTCAGAAGCTCCGGTCCGTAAACGAACACTATGATTTTGTAATGCATATGGTAATTCAAAGTAGCTCTCAAAGATGTTTCAGAAGGATAGCCGCCCACGGATGGAGCATGTAGGCCGGTATCTGTAAACGCTTCTTTCCTGAGTTCTAGCACAGTGACGCAGAGTGTTGGAGGCTAAGCCGTTGTGAGAGTTGCTTCCATTCCGTAAGCGTCGGTTCAGAAAGGGTGAGCCGTAGTCAAACTTTAGGCTGACACACGGATATTTCGACTGCGCTGCAGTACTGTTCTCTGAAGGGACTTGAGAACTGTAGATTCCTTCGGAATCTTGGAATTTTCAAACTCGGAGAAAGTGTGAAATTAACTGGACCCCTGGCACTTTCACTGTGAAATTTCGTACGAAGCGGGTTCTGGCCGTAGGATGTTGGTGGAGAGCGGACATGCTAAAAAGACAGTCTCAGCATGCGGCGACTTACAATGCGGCATGGTGCATCATTTCTTCAGTTGTCTCTATGCCATCAAGGAGATAGAAAGGCTATAGAGTAGAGCACAGGCAAAGAAAACCCATTTTGCAATGCACAATTCCTTTCATACAACAGCAAGACCACTCCATAATTTGGTGCAAGCATTGGCGTATGCTGTGAG
>NW_011921612.1:0-2628 GCF_000151845.1 Pteropus vampyrus
CAGTGGGTGAAAAGGATGGAGATATGTCATATTTGATGAGGTACGCAACCCTTCCATTACTATTATCCCAACTAAATAGTTTTCTATATATAAAATACATAATTTATGTATTTTAGTAAAAAGTGGTGATCATATGGATAGTTATTAAAAATATTCAGTTTATTAAAGAGGTATGTGCTTGTGGTAAAAAACAGATCTGGAAAGGAGTTGGAATAGGAAAATGGAAAATAATTCTAGATTAAAAGTGATAGTAGCAGAGAAAAAGAATCCCAGAAATCATTGGAGACACCCATGACTAATTAGCAATAGAAATTTTTCTTTAACCAAAAGACTTTTATCCCACTGAACTATTTTTTAAGAGGTATTTCCTACTTTACATATATATATATAATATATATATATATATGTATATATATGTATAGATATATATTTACCTATTACTGGGTGCATTCATGACTAAAATTAGTCATATTTTCTATATTGCTAGTTAAAAAAAATCTCATACTTCTTGCTAGCATTAGTTTGATAAATAATACTAGGAAAGAAATAAAAAGGAAGCTATAAATAAGCAAACAAAATAAGCAGGCTAAAATAAATAAAATAGGCAGTCTTCAAATTTAGGAAGATGACATGTAATTTGAACATTAATTTTAAGTTTTTTTCTGATACATGTACATATTCTTTTCTAATAATGCATTGAAGGTTATACATTAATCTTAAAATACTTTAGCAACACTTAAACACTTCATTTTTTATCATTCAGTTTAAAATGTCTTTTAATGAAATCATTATTTTGTTTTTGGTTTGGAGTTAATTAGAAATATATATCTTAATTTCCAAATATAATTTTAAAAAACGTTATTTTTGGTTTGTAAAAATTAGAATCTGACAGTTTCCAGTGTTGCTGAGGAAGCGGAGCAGTGGGAAGCTCATACACTGTTGGTGCAACTATGAAAATTGTTTTGACAAAAATTAATTAAAAGGATCATACTTCATGAACAAGGAATTGTAGTTATATACCCTAGTACTAGAAAAACAAGATTTAAGATCTTCAAATATAAGACAATTTAAGAACTCTCTCATATGTGGACCAGGAGACCTGTACAAAATGTTCAGAGCAGCATTCTAATGTCCATTAGAGTGGAAATAATAAACAAAAGAATGGAATAGTCAATACAATAGAATACATAGAACAATGAAAATGAATATAACAGAATAATTATGAAATCATAATATTGATCAAAGGAAGCTAGACACAAAAGGACACATGTTATGTAATGCAAATTATAAAACATTACCAAACCAGAAAATCAATTTATATTGTTTCTGAACACACATATATGTATGTATGTGTATGTGTGTGTGTATATATATATATATAGTTATCAACATATATAGTTATATATATATTGACATATATAAATGATAGTTATATAACTATACATAGATACATATATAACTACATATATACATATATAGAGAGAGAAATATAATGAAAACCAAGTCATAATTTTTTTTAAAAAGCAACATAGTAACTGTCAAAGGAGGTGGTTATAATAGGGACTTGAGGTAATGGAACTGTTTGTCTTGATTTGTGAGGATGTTTGCTTTACTTGGTTAATTTGAGTAACAGATTCTTAATATCAAAGTCTATTTTTATACAATTTATTGGCTGTTATATTTCACAATAAAACAAACGTTAAAAATGCAAAGATTCACTTAGGCATAAATAATTACATTACATGTGTGGTGTTAAACATAAAATTCTAATAGCTAATATTATTTTAATGTGTACTGTGGATATTTATTCTAAATGATTCCCACTTCTAAAGCCATTTACTCTTCAGAAAACCCAATAAAGTCGTTACTATTATTATGACTACTGAGTTAAGGCAAAGAGATTACCTTTCCCCAATTCACCCCATGTTAAGCGGCAGAGCCAAGATTAGAATGCAGGTAAGCCCACTTTTCTGTGCTTTTAATAATTTTTAGTACTATTACTTTTCTGTTTTTAATGCAGCCCAGACATACAGAACCATCTGTACATGTAAAAAGATGAGATTAAATGTCCTCAAACATAACAATGAAGTAAAAAACTGCAAAATGTTGATTTTAAATGTTTTCATCTATGGTTAAAATACTAAAAAGAGTGCTTCTTACCGAGTCTCACTCCATCATTATAAACTCCACATTCATCTTTTATTTATCATTCTATGGCACTTCAAACCACACATACTTTATTAAAATGACCTTGTTATCAATATATTTCCGATGTCCTCTACATGTTTTCCTTTCCCTTTTTTCTTACTATTTTGACTAAACGCTTTTTGAAAACTACTCTACCTCTCCACAATGCCCGCTTCACAGTAACTTATAAAGGATAAATGCTTCAGTAAAAATCAGAAATAAAGTATAAACATGAGATTTTGAAATTGAGTTGTTATTTCTTTTTTCTCATTCTATAAAATATAGGGTATAAAATACAAAAGGACCTAATTTGACTAAGAAAAAGTTTATTATTAGCTGAGAGTTTTACAGAAATTATTTAAAGTCAAGTCTTTTAAAGTTGTTCTGGCTTTTGTATATTATTATTAATTGTCCATATTATTGTGGTAAACTAATAATGAA
>NW_011921613.1:0-2628 GCF_000151845.1 Pteropus vampyrus
TTTTCAGTTTTAGAAGTTATTTTTACCTGTGAAAGGTGGTGACTCAGCTGATGCTGCAGCACAGCGCACTGTCCCTCGTCATGTCCTCGCAGTCGATCGCTCGTCTGCAACGACCTGTCGAGTGTCGTTTTTCCTCGTCTGGTGGTGGTGCGGCCCACTGTGGACGCACCCCCCCACCGTTCCCATGTGCTGTCCAGCCCCCCACGTAGGCAGGCACTGCTGTGTCCTTGCTTTTCCCGTTGTCCTGGGAGCCCCTCCTGTCCTGTGCCCCCTGGACAGCTTGCTTTTGAGGCTAGCTGTCTCCAGAGCCATTAGGGCGATAACATCAGAACAAGCAGCTTCTAAATGAGTTTGGAATCCAGGAGACCTGACGCGTTCACTGTGCTTTGCTCTGTTTCTATAATGTGTCAACTAAATTAAGGTATTCATCCACAAAATCTGTCTGGTGGATGTTTCATATGCACACCAAACTGCACGATCTCCCTCGGCCTAACTTGGCTTCAGGAGGGTCATCTGGGTAGCAGTGCAGAAATTATTTCTAATTTCCCTGTGGTCTTCTGCCAGCAAGATGTCTATAGTTGTATGTATTGTCATGCATTTCCCAGGCCGCATTAAGGTGGAGGAAGAAAGAAGAACAGAGCCTGTTCTTTATATTTATCGGAGGGGCAGCGTAAAGTGGGCTGAAAGAGTTCGTTTTCCACCACAAGACACGGCACACTTGATCGACAAGCAAGATGAAGGTACTGTGGAAATAATGCTCACTACGGTACTTCCAGAAAAATTCTTCAGTGTCCCATATTTAAGTGACTATTGCAAAATGGCTGTCATATTTATCTTTTATTTCAAGCGTATAAACACACATGTATTTAGTCCATCAGTGGTGCTGTCACCATGGAGGTCTGGAAGCAATGACAATTCACAATCTGATCATGTTCAATAGTAAACGAGGTCTCTACTTCCTGTTGACACATTAGCTGATTTTGCAACATTATCTGAATATCTCGCTCCGTGATAAACGTTATTTAGAACAGGTTAAAATAACACAAAAATATGCTAGATAATACACAAAGGTCTTATATTGTACCTCACATTTCCCATATTAGAAATATATTACATTCATAAGATACATTTAAGAAAATGAATGAAAAAGTATCAATACATTTTTATTAAATAAAGGTCCATATAGTCTACTAAAACTTCCTCTTGTGCTCTGACATTCTGTGAGTTTTAACAAGACCCTATGATCACATATCACAAGTAGTGTCTCATACACACACCAATGTTCATAATGGCATTATTCACAATAGTCAGATGGTAGCAAGAACCCCTAATTTCATCACCTGTTGCGTGGATCAAATGTGGTATGTCCACCTAGTGGGGTAGTATTCAGCCCAAAAAGTGTGTTAGATTTTAAATAGGGTACCATATAGATGGACACTGCAAAATTTGGGCTTATTGACATCAGACGTACACAGAAAAAGAATTTATGATTCCATTGATATGAGTTTTCTGAAAAAGCCCAATTCCTAGAAACAGAAAGGAGAGATGACAAGGGTTGGAAAGACTGTGAAGGCAGAATGATTTATTCCTTGAAATGTTTTGGGTCTAGATAGTAAGGCTGGGTCCACAGCATTGTGAATTTAATCAATGCTATTGACCGATATAGTTACAAATGATTAAAAGCAGCACAATAGGATGTAAAGTCCATCACAATAAAAGTAAAATATCCAATATTACACATGCTGAAGACACTAGCATCATGTATGAATGCGTGGATGCTGAAATGGTTATGTAACATTAGAGGAAGTGAGAATTTAGCCCGGCTTTAAGAAGAGCAGGAGGAATCAGAATCCTGTCATTGAAACACAGCATGCATTTTAGATGCTATTTGATGGATTAGATTCCTTTGAGCTAGACCGTCAAAGGCTTTAGTTTCTCTTTCTTGCCTGGCTCTTTCTTGGCTTTCTTTCATCCACCAACGAGAATATCCCAGAAGACTCTCAGTCCATACTGTTCACCACCCACTTCCACATTCTCTAGCCCCATATCAACCTAAAGCAGAGCTCTCTGAGACAGTCCTGAGCAGCACCACCAATATCTGACAGTGACTCTGTATGCCTGTAGCTCCGTCTGACACCGTACTGCAGGAGCTCTCAGACACCATGGTTGGAGAGGTTCCTGACACTGTGGTGCAGGAGCTTCCCGACACCATGGTGGAGGAGGTGTCGTACACTGTGGTGGAGGAGCTAAGAAGAGAAGATCTGGATGAGGAGGTCCCATCTACGACGAAGGTAAGATGGCCTTCCACCCTCGGCAATGGAAATGTTGCTTGCTTTCTTTCTTTTTTTTTTTTTTCAATAAAATTGCGATCTAAAAATGTAAGCACATACCTGCTAGATGATAGAGTCATTCTCTTAGTTGGGAGAATGTTGAGTGAGAGTCTGTGGCCACCTGATATATGATCCAAGAGGGCTTGCAAAAAGGACAGCATCACTTTCACACTGGAGAATGGCAAGAAGAGTCCTGAGCATCAGAGTTTCTTCCTTGAAAAAAGAATTTTGTACTTGCCAATTCAAAGGGACTTGAGACAGCTTCCATGAAGTGCTCAAAGCTTTCCCCCAGGTATTC
>NW_011921614.1:0-1177 GCF_000151845.1 Pteropus vampyrus
CCGGGTTGGATATGGTAATGGGTCTGATTAGCGAGAGAAACTTGTTGTTGCTACACGATAGGGCAGGAGAAATGTAAGAAGAACTCGAGGGATTCCAGAGGATCTTTTCTTGTACTACCATGACAAGTAGTAAAGGTTAACAGAAAATTCCACAGCTTACAGAGGCCGGACAGCAAGGGATTCAGGCTCCACGAGAATGCATCTTCCCACCGCTAAGAGGGACATTGAGTACAATAACCATTTAAAGGCTTTGTGTTCGTTGAGTACAATAACCATCTAAAGGCTTTGTGTTCGTGGCAGGAAGGGTCAATGGCGGTTGTAGTCTCTACAGCATGTTTTGTTTCATATATCTAGATAGGTCAGTAGATAGATAGATAATGTAAAATATTGAGAAAAGAGCCCAAGGGAGCAGAAGAAACACTGACGCCGTGCCGAGGTCCTCCACTCCGTGACATAACTCCAACACGCAGTAGTGCAAATTATTTGAGTTTTCTCTAATCGTGGAAGTGGCGAGGGCACTTGCTGCTGTACATGGGATCGTGGGATCCATTACAGGTGAAGGAAGGCCATTTTTGCTTGTCTGAGAAGAAGGGTGCACGTGTGTGTCTGGTAGGCAAGGGGTCGAACGTATAAGCAAGAGCGAAATCAGGTGGCCTCTTGACCTGAGACTTTCCCCCCGGGGATCATGTCCCCATTCTTCTTCCTCATCCATTGGCCTGATTGATTGGTCCAAGAATCCAGTCACCTGACCTAAGCTATTCTGTCTCCTGAGAATTCGAAACTTTAATCAGAGACGCTAAGATTCTAGACGTCTGGATCTAAGCCGTCTGATGGCAGAGACCTCAGGCGGCAGACCACAAGCTCTTGAAGTCGAACCCACCTTAGTACCTGTCCTGTCTTTCCTGACTCGTATAGATTTTGTGCTTCTTTCCATTCTCTGAGCTGTCCTAGTTTCCTTCCAATGAATCCTCTTTTTTTGTACATATGTTAGGCCAGACTCAGTTTCTGCTGCTTATAACCAAAGGAATCTCGACGGATACACGTGTTTACAGTGGAACTGCATCAAGGGCCCATTTAGCAAAGTGGAATTCAACTATCAGGGTTTAGGAGAAAAAGGGTCGATGGGTTGCCAAATGGCTCGTTACTCAGGGCCTGAAACTTGCTGCCCAAGTGAAAT
>NW_011921615.1:0-1138 GCF_000151845.1 Pteropus vampyrus
CACTTTGAATGGATCTTTTATGCATGCATGATTTTATAACATCATGCATTGTTGATTTGGAAAATATCGATTTAATGAGTTAGAGAGATCTTCCAAATATCTACACATTTCGTTATGTAATATAAAAAAACTCATGTTTATCAATATTACTACTGATCTAATCAGAAAAACATTTTTAAGACTTGGGAAGTATCAAACTCAAGGTAGTGAATTCAAGTTTTCTGAAATTCTGATTTTTGCCCGAAAGCTCAAATGTTATCATTGGCAACAAACACTGTCGATTGTTTTCCTTGAAGTGATCTCTTTGTTTATTTTTTGAGAAAATGTCTGCCACATCTGAATAACTACACTTTCTCAGTTGTTGCAAGTCACAATGATGTTCCATGGAAAAAGTAGCTAGTTTAGCTCATAACTCAAACATTTACGCAAGTGCTTTTCCTTGAGACAACATGGTGTTCCTTTATATAGTGAAAGGCTTTGTGTGTACTTCCCATTTGTCACATAGGGCGTTAAGAAGATATATACTCAAGACTGAGATGTAATGAAATCAATAATTTATACTCATTCATCGGGGACATTTAAAAATGAAACTGGCATTTAAAAAAAACCTGTTAGTACAGGCAGTAAAGAATACAGCGACTAGTAGTCAAATTTGGTGCCATGGCATTGTTTTGTGCTAAGGCAGCAGTTGTATCTAAACTTGCTTTTGTATCATCAGTGCATGTTTCAATAGGAAAAAGTCCTAAATATTATTAGGATTCTGAGCCCTGTCTGAGCCCTGGACAGATACCAGTGCAGCTGCCTCTGGTCCAAGCCCTTCTGGGGATATTGCTTTAAAAAGGATTCTTTAAAAGCAGAGGACGAGGCCTCAGACAGGCCCAGGCTCAAATTTGGGCTTCGCCACTCCTAGCTATGTGACTCTGGGTAAGCGACACCACTTCTCTGTGCCTCATCTAAAAATGGGGAGAAAAATATCATCGTATGAGGATTAGAACATCAGCTCTAGGAAGGCAGACATCCAACTCTCTTTCTGATGGCTGTATGCCTGGTGTCTGACATATAGTAGATGTTCAGTGTTTATTGGATGACTAATGTACGTAGATACATGAATAAATACCTAGAGCACTCAGCACAGTGA
>NW_011921616.1:0-1139 GCF_000151845.1 Pteropus vampyrus
GCGGTGAGATGGAATTCTTGTTGTTCGAGCTGCCTGGTCTGTGGTGTCGTCCCAGCAGCCCGAGGCGGCTGAGCCGGGCTTGCATCCAGCACGCTGGCTTTTAGCCCTCTGCTCCGTGTGACGTCCCTGGTGCTGTGAGCAGAGATGACAAAGCCGGTGCCATCCTGGGCCGGCCAGACACGGAAGTGACCCGGGCCTTCTGGGTCACGTGTCCTGACCTCTGAGCCGCCTCTCCTCTCCCTGGTCTCTGTGAGGGCCGAGCGGGGAGGGGCTGGAGAACAAGCCCGTCTCCAAGGGCTCCGGCAAACGACCACCGGCCACCGGCAAACGACCACCGGCCACCGGCTTGAGCGCCAGGAACGCCTTGTCCCGTGGGCCTGGAGGCTGCAGGCCGCGCGCCCTCTGAGGTCGCTAGGGATCGGCCCGGTGTCACCTCTTCCAGCTCCTGGTGGCCGTCCCTGCGGCTGCACCCCAGCCTCTGCCTCCAGCATCGTGGCCGCTGCCTCCAGCATCGTGGCCGCTGCGTGCGTGCGTGCGTGTGTGCGTGCGCCCCTCTCCAAATCTCCTCTCCTTTCTCTTGTAAGGACCCTGGCACTTTTTCTGATTTGCTTTTGTTGATGTAACTCACTGTGGGTTTTTAAAAATAAATGTTTAATTTTAGAATAGTTTTAGATTTACAGAAAAAGTTCAAAAATAGCACAGAGACTTCCCGATACCCCACACCCAGTTTCTGCTATTATTAACATCTTATATGACTGTGATATATTTATTACGGTTGACGAATCGAGACCGATACATTATTATTCACCAACCTCTGTGCTTTGTTTGAATTTCCTCGGTTTTTACCTGACATCCTTTTTTTTCCTGTCCCACGATTAGATCCTGTTGCCTGTGACACTTGCTAGACTCTCTTTGCCCCTGATGACCTTGGCAATTCTGAGGCTGTCATGTGTTTAGCGGGATTTATCTGCTGTTTTGCCTCACGATTGGACGGGGGTCATGTGATTCTGGGAGGAAGACCACACAGGTGAAGTGTCATCCTCACAATATTGTATCCAGGCCTCGCGCTGCCGACGTAGCTGTCGGTGTTGACCTTGGTCACCGGGCCGGGGTCCCTCGATGATGGCACCTCTCTACCC
>NW_011921617.1:0-2623 GCF_000151845.1 Pteropus vampyrus
AGAGACCAATGTGCTATTTGCAAAAAGAAAGGACATTAGGAAGAATGAGTGCCCTGAAAAGGAGCAACCAGGAGGTGAGAAGAAAAAAGGCCCCTCATTCTTTTGGAAGATGAATAAGGACGTCAGGGCTCTTATCTAATGAGCCCCCGAGAGCCCAAGGTAACTTTACAAGTAGGGGGCAAACCTGTGAACTTTTTAGCTGATACTGGTGCAACTTACTCAGTTTTAACAGAAACTGCTGGTCTGTTATCCAAAGAAAAGACTATAATTCAAGGAGCCACTGGGAAAGGGAAGGCATACCCATGGACACAGGCAAAAATTACTGACTTGGGAAAGGGAACCATCACGCATTCGTTTTTAGTTATGCCTGAATGTCCTTTTCCTTTGCTTGGAAGAGATTTGCTCCAGAAATTAAAAGCCACTATTTAAGCAACGAGTGGCATATCTCTCAAAGAGACTAGATCCGGTGGCTGGAGGAAGGCCTAGTTGCCTGAGAGCACTAGCTGCTACTGCTATATTGACCAAAGACGCTTTAAAATTGACCTTGGGCCAAAATATTGAAATTGTGGCTCCACATGCAGTTGAAGCCATGCTGCGCAGCCCTCCTGAAAGATGGATTTCCAACGCCCGGATTACTCAGTACCAGGTACTGTTGCTTAACCCCCCACAGACCCAGTTTTTAAAAACTGCAGCCCTGAACCCTGCCACGCTGCTCCCGGATGATGACCCGCAGGCTCCATTGCATCACTGTGTTCAGCACCTTGAGCAGGTAACTGGACTACGGCCAGACTTGAAGGATGAGCCGTGGCCTAATCCGGATGCGGTATTATTTACCAATGGAAGCAGTTTTGTATCCGACGGAGTAAGGTATGCCGGGGCAGCCATAGTAACGGTCAGGGATGTGATATGGGCACAGGCCCTAAGCCATGGGACATCGGCACAGAGGGCTGAACTTATAGCTCTAACACAAGCTTTACGGTGGGGAAAGGATAAAACTGTAAACATCTATACTGATAGCCGATATGCCTTTGCAACGGCACATGTACATGGAGCCCTGTACAAGGAAAGAAGACTATTAACATCAGGGGGAAAAAAAAATTAAGAACAAGGAGCAGATTTTGGCTCTTTTGGAGGCTATCTGGCTACCTAAGAAAGTGACTATTATCCATTGCCCTGGCCATCAAAAAGGGGAAGGAACGGTAGAAAAAGGAAACCGCTTGACAGATAAAACAGCAAAGGAAGTAGCCAGAAAACCAGTGGGGACTAACGTCATAATTGGTCCCCTTCTTGTGCCCCCCTTGGTACAGGCTCCAGACTATAGCCCCCAAGATATAGAGTTGGGAAAGCAACTGCACGGGAAGTTTGAACATGGGTGGCTTTGGATTCCAGATGGAAGGCCGGTCCTCCCTGCTGCGCTCGGTAACACCTTAATTAGCCAGATGCATAATGCTACCCATCTTGGAGGAACTAAGTTAATTGAACTGCTAAAAAGAGACTATTATATTCCTGGACTAACCTCAAAGGCTCGGGATGTAAGTGCACGATGCCCAATATGTGCACAGGTCAACTCTCGCCCCATCCCAAAGGAAAATATCGGCACTCGATTAAGAGGACAAGCTCCTGGAGAGCATTGGGAAGTGGACTTTACAGAAGTTGCTCCTGGCACTTTTGGATTTAAATATCTTCTGGTATTCATTGACACCTATTCTGGATGGACTGAGGCCTTCCCCACAAAAAAGGAAACTGCACAAGTAGTAGCTAAGAAATTAATTACAGAAATAGTGCCTCGATTTGGCTTGCCCTTATCATTGGGGTCCGACAATGGCCCGGCATTCATTGCCCAAACAAGTCAAATGTTAGCTAAGGTATTAGGGATCAATTGGAAATTACATTGTATTTACAGACCTCAGAGTTCAGGACAAGTAGAAAGGATGAATAGAACACTTAAGGAAACTTTAACTAAGTTTAAGCTTGGAAACTGGGGAGAATTGGGTGAGCCTTCTTCCTTTTTGCTTTGTTATGGGCCCAGTGTACTCCATATATTATGAGAATTTCCCCTTATGAAATAATGTTTGGGAGACCTCCCCCTTTACTCCCTAAAATTGGAATTGAAAAGGTTACAATGAGTAATAATACAAGTCTCCTTAAGTCTCTACAGGCCTTGCAACAAACCCAAAATCAAGTCAAGGGCTTGATTAAAGCTGCTAGACCGACTCCGGGGACATCACAACCTCACCCACATCATCCAGGTGATTGGGTGTGGATAAAGAAGATTCAGCCTGCTAGCCTAGAGCCCCGGTGGGATGGTCCGTTTCCAGTAATCCTGACCACACCAACGGCTGTCAAAGTTGCAGGAAAAAGACATTGGATTCACCATACCCGCCTTAAGACAGCTCAACCTCCCCCGGAGACAGAGAAATGGAAGGCAACACCCACAGAGGATCCACTCAAGATAAGACTCTCGGGGGAATGATTATAATTGGGTTAATTGTTATCAATAATGTAAAAGGGAACCCTCATCAACCTCAACAGGCTAAATGGGAATTAATTAAATCAGAAACAGGCATTCCCAGTATTAGTAAACCAGACTATGTACCAGCCTACATTCATGTGGATTTGTGTG
>NW_011921618.1:0-1269 GCF_000151845.1 Pteropus vampyrus
ACCGAGCTTTCAGCGTTTGCTTCCACGTAGAACAGAGATGTCCCAACCCTTACGGAAAGACAGTCATTTCCCCCAATGAATTACCCTGGAACTTTTGTAAAAAGTCAATTGTCTACACGCACGGGGGTCTCCTTCTGGACCTTCTCTGTTCCATTGATTTACACGTCTATTCCTATACCGACACCACACGGTTTTGACTACTTGTGGCCTTATACCAAGTCTAGAAGCCAGCTCGTGTACGTCTTCAACTCACTTGAAACGAAGTCTCCCCGGCTGTGAAGACAGTATGTTGTATTCCATTAATTGGGATCTTCTTTGATTTCTTTCGTCTGTGTTCTGTAGCTTCGGCATATAGAAAGATCTTGCACATATTTTTTGTTAGATTCATACCTATTTCATGATTTCTTACTGCTAGTTTAAATAAAACTGTTTTAGAAATTTTCCAGTTGTTCGCTGCAGCTACGTGGAATCGAAATTAGTCTGTGTGTGTGGGCCATGCTTCCTGCAGCCCAGCCCAACTCAACTGTTGTGTTCCAATGGCTTTTTTTTTTTTTTTAAGATTTCCTAGGCTTTTCTACCTCGCTGATCTTGTCATTGGCAAATAAAGACAGTTTTGCTCTTTCTTTTTGAATCTGCCTTTCCTTTCTCTTGCCTAATTGTGCTGTCTGGGACCTCCAGGAGGCAGACTGGGGACTGGGGTAAGGAACGTCACTCTCCTGGGTTTAACGACCGTGCTGTGGTTACAGAAGACGTTCTCACTGAAGGAAGCTATGTGAAGGGGACACGGCCGCGCCGGGCTGTGCTAGCTGTCCAACTTCTACGTGGTTTAAAACGGCTTCAGAATAAAAGCTTACGTGGTGGGAAGAGGTGGAAGCGGACATTCTTGCCTTGGTCCCCGCTTCGGGAGGAAAACAGTCTTCCACGGTGAAGTGTGAAGTTTGCTGTTAAGTTCTTCACAGATGCCCTTTATCAGGTTAGAGAAATTCCTTTCATTTCTAGTTTGCTAAGAGTTTTTTTGTTCGTTTCTTTGTTTCTAAGTCATGAGTGGGTGTTGGATTTTGTCAGACGCTTTTTTCTATGTCTTTAGAGATTATCATACGGGTTTTTCCTCTTTCGTCTGTTAACGTGCTGAATTACGTTGGGTTTGAGAATATTAAACTGACCTTGTATTCCCGGAATACATCGCACTTGGACATTAAGCGTTTTCATTTTTCCATGTTGCTAGTTTCACTGGCTGCATTTTTTGCCAGGAGTTTGCGTCGGTGTCCA
>NW_011921619.1:0-1352 GCF_000151845.1 Pteropus vampyrus
TCCCTTTCACAGGTGGGGACACTGAAGCATAGAGGTCAGACGACCCGGCCAAGGCCCCGCAGTCAGAAAGGGCCAGAGCCAGGACGGGACCCTGGGAGTGACGCCCGTGCCTCCAGACTTAGCCACAATAGCCGGGAGCACCCTGCAGAGCATCCGGCTGATCCGCTCTCTAGCGAGGCTTCCCGTCTGAGGAGAGGCCCGTCCCACGAACTGCAGGGCGCGCTGGCCATCCCGTCCCTAGAGCTCTTCCTGTTTGCTCTTTGCCAGGAGCGACCCCCCACCCGACAGCGCAGAGCGCATCCTTCAGGGGGGCAGGTGTGTCAATCCCCTTCTAGCATCCCCAGATACCCAGCATCCCAGAGCCCACAAACACCAGGAGACAAAGAACTCACAGTCCCTCTGGCACTTTATTGTTTATAAAACAAAGGCTCCAGTAGCAAGGACACAATCGTTTTGCTTACAGCAGCGGATACGGAGGGGACAAAGTCTAGCTTTGAAATATTTGAAAACCCCCGACTATGTGAACATGCCACCTCTGGGCCCCCAGGCCACGGCTGAGGCCCCAGCATTAGCCTCAGAAAGACCTCCCCTTGGCGACTGTCCCAAGTCTGCCCTTCCTAATTTCGTGTCTGTATTTCTGAGATCACGCAGCCCTAACGTCAGTGCTGTCGGTCAAGGCGGCGGGGCAGGGAGCCCAGCGGGAAAGGCCGGAAGAGGCCAGGCCGGTAGGAGCCGAGTTCTAGAGAGATGCGTCCGTCACAGGCACCAGCGTTTCCCCTTCCCGCGCCGAGTATCACGTGAGCAGTGCAGGGAAGAGGGGGCGCTCGCTGGGGTCCTTCCTCAAGGCGGGGCAAGTCTGTGAGACAGGGGTCCACACGGCCACTGCCAGAGCCAAAAAGATGGCCCTTCACGGGCCACTGCGGCTCCCTCCGCTTCTCCTGAGGGCGAGGTAGCTTCTGGGCGAGGGGCCCTCCTCAGCTGTGGTCCTGGCTGAGCCGTGTCCTAAACCCTCTGCCTTTGCCCCGGAGCATGGAGACGCGGTCACAGGGACTAAGACAAGCCACAGTGTGCGTGAAGACTTTCCACGGAGGAGAGGCTGCGGAACTCCCAGAGGGGAGAGGGGAGATAAAGGGCCAGGGGCGGCGCAGGGCCAGGCTGGCCTTGTCCGCAGCCACCTTGGCCAGAGCGCAGAGGGCTCCGGGGGTGGAGGCCAAGGTCTCGCCTGAAGGGAAATGCGATTTCAAGTGGTTCGCGGAGGTCTTCCAACTGCACAGCGAGTTCTGCTGCCAGAAGGCGTGTTCTCCTTTATCTCTGCTTCGTGCCCTTGCCCAGGGGCCTTCCCAACCCTTTCA
>NW_011921620.1:0-2621 GCF_000151845.1 Pteropus vampyrus
ACAGGCTGTCTGTTCTTCTTGACCACTAATTTCAAAGAAAAGCCAGGGGCCCCTTGAAGACTGCTTTTCACAAGCACTGAACTTCTGGGCTGTACTAAGTGTGTCCTACCAGGGGCCTAGCTGACTCTATTCGATGAAGGAGTCAAGGAGAATGGGCAGATTCCAGGTGAAGGGGAAAAGAGCTTTCTGATTCTGATGAGCCAGACTGAGGAGGCTAAGAAACAAACATCCAATGTGAAGCTGTGAATAATAACGTTTTCATTGCAGAAAATATGTAAAACTATTACCAAAACAAGAAATGTGCAAAAAAAAATCCAATATTTATATATAGCATATTTTAGTGTTTTGGACATGAAACCTATGTAATTTTATTAGTCGATGTCATCTCTATAAATTTAATTTAAAAATCTTACCAGTTTTACACATTAGGAGGAAATTTTGCAATAGTCCCAATAAAACCACTTTTCTATTTAGATCTCTTTCACATTCCATGCTATCCTGAAATAGTAAGTGTAAAAAAAAAACTGACAGCGAAGGAGATGTACATTTCTAGCAATATCACTCGTAGAAATGTACATGTGCACCATGTGACACAGGCTGAAATGTTACAGCCAAATGTCCATCAACAGAGAGGATAAACGGTCACATGTTATACAATGAGATATTAGAATACAAGAAAATGAATGAGCCACAGTAAAGACAGCAATGCGGCTGATGTCAGATATAGATCATGGCTAAATAACCTAGATATCAAGGAATGTATAAAGGGTTATTTTATTAATAATTGTCCAAAACTGGAAATGGCTAAATTGTGAGAAGTTACACTGGTTGACTTTGAAAAGAAGGAAGCCAAAGGGAGCTTCTAGGTGGCTGACAATTCCCATTTTTTGACCTGACTCGCATTTACATAGGTGGTCTATTTGTGATAAATCAGTGCGCGGTACACTTACATTTTCTATTTTTTCTACATATGTGTTATATTTTGGTGTTTTAAAAGTTCATGAAAAGCTAACAGTAGGCATTTTCCTGAAAATTAGGAACGCAGAAAAGGAGACTATTTTGTCAATTATTTCTGTTGCTTGCCTTCCCTCCAGCACTGCCTACCTGACTTCAGAGCCCCCCGACTGCTCAGGGTCCCCTTCTTGACATGACTATCTTAGCAGCCGCCTTCTTGAATTAGTCTCTTCCTTGAGATTGTCCCTTTTTAATGTGGCCTCTCTTGAGTGACGGCATTGGATGAACTCATCTGTGGGGTGTGTGGATGGCTTCAACTCTTATCTCCTCCATGTGATATGCACAGAAACTGAGAGACAGTTCATTAACCCACATTAAATGTTGAGAACTCTATGTCCTTCAAAACAAAACAACAAAAAACTGATAAAGCTTTGTGAAGATGTAGTTGGGGATGCGTTAGAAAGGAAATAATATGAGACAATCAGGGAAATTGGAAAGAATGAAAAGCAAATCTTTCCTTTGAATATATCCCAATCATTGCATCTGGATAAAGACACAGACGAACTAAATGCTCTCTAATACCCCTTGCTCACTCTGCAACACTATGATTTGTTTTCTTGTATCCCACGGAAAGAGGGCTTTAACTCACAACTACATCTGCATGTGTGCAGAGGAATTCCAGGTAGAAGCTGGGATTCTTACCTGCAAGGTCGAAGGAGCTGTCTCTCAGTGATGCTCTCCTACAGTCCTTGGTTAAACATCTGTGGTGACGACGTGCTGATGCTATTGATGATGGTGGTCAGGGAGCTCAAGAGAAGGCCAACATGAGCTACAACATCAGTCCTCGCTGTCCTGGGAACTCGAAAGGCAAAAGCTTTGGCTATGATGTTTGCATCACCACACTTCTGCATGGCCCACCTACAGACTGCCCTTTGATGCTGTCCCAGAATCAATGTTTTCTCACAATCGGGCATCAGTTCCAGCAGCAGCATTTTGTATACAAATGGCAGCCAAATTCGTGTAGCAGAGTACACAACTTCACAATGTTTGACACAGGCCACCTTCTCTGAGGAGGGATTCCGACAAGAAGAGTCAGTGATCAGAGCCGAACAGGCCCCATCTGCAATCAGTGAACACAGAGTAAGGTGTAGGTTCAACAAGACAAACATATTTGTCCCAGTCTTGGTGAGTTGACATTGAATGGTTGATCACTATAGAAAATTCATACCGGGAGTCTGTCCCATCTGTGCCCCAAAAACTATCCATAAGCGTCTCAGATCCAACAAGTAGCTAAGCTACCTTGGCCCTGACCAAAGGGCAGAGTCTGCTTGGGCTGAGGACCGCTAGCACATTAGAGCGAACAGAGGGAGCTGATCCCATTCCTCAGATAAACAGCAAGGAAATAAGTTCTCCCAGGAACATAGGACTCCAGAAAGAAAACAACCACTCACACAAGAAGTCAGTCCATTGAACAGTCACATTTCATCCAGGGTCATTATCCCACATCCAGGAAGTGTCTCCTGTGATGGACATTTCGGCTTCCTGCCCCAGTGTAATGACATATCACTTCTGTGGCAGTTTCATTAAACCTTGATGTTGTTTTAATCAATAAAATTATCAAAATAAATACCAAATATTGATAAAGAATCATACAGAACACTAAGCAC
>NW_011921621.1:0-1562 GCF_000151845.1 Pteropus vampyrus
GCTAACATTTCTGTTTGATCCTTTTTTATAATTTCCAAATTTCTGCTGATTTACCTATCTAATATCGCATATGCTTACCTCTTCCATTAAAATCATAATTACTTTAATGCCACCTGAAGGTATCAAGCTGCTATCTGAATGTGGTCGACGACTGTTTCTTTTAACTCTGCTTTGTCTTGACTTTGCTGGGGTCTGCTCTGCATTTTCTGTTGAAACCTGCACATGTTATTTACGACAATGGCTACCGAGGTGTGGAGATGGGCACCCCTGCCTCCCGTTGGGCCTTTAGTGTGAAGTTTGTGTTGATCTGGTCAGCGGTTGGGTGGATTTGACACTTGCGGTTGCCATGGTTACCACATGGAGACTGTTGTTAAGGACGCCAGAGACTTCTATTTTTCTGTCCTCGGTTGATCTGGGGTCTTTCCTTCGTGCTGCTCCCCAGAGTCTTTCCTGGCCTCTCTCCAACAGGTCATTTTGGGAGTAGGCTCGTTAGCATACGGCGAGGGCGAGAGAAGCTTCCTGATGTTCCGATTAACTTCGGTCTTAGACACAGAACGTGACCTGTGTCATGACCGTGCCCTCAGCAGCGTCCCTGTCCCTCCCCCAGAGCTGCATCTCCTGTGCTTCCCCCCACCCCCTCCTCTGGCTGCAGTCCCATCCATCACTGCCCTTAGGCTACAGCTTTGAGGCCTTTCTCCCTGCAGATAAAGTTTTTCTGTTTGTTTTGCTTTGTTTTGTTTATGTGCTTATTTACTTTTTACTTAGAAACATAGTAGGTCTGGAAGGAGTTTGGATTATGGCCTCGGTTCCTGTGCCCCACATGTGAGGGGATGACTCCAGCGCCCTCACCAGAGGTTGAGTCTGTTTCGCTTAGTGAGATGGGGGCGGGGAGGAGGGGGCGGTTTGATTCTACTTTGAGAGTGGCTGCTGTTCCCTCCACGTTGGGAGGAGCTTTCTCTATCTCTGGAGTCTCTCCAGCCACCTTCATGAGAGCCGAGCGGGTTTCCTGGGCGGAAGCCCTGCCTAAGGGTGAGACACCATCCAAGTCTGCATTTCCCGGGGGGGTTCTCGCTCTCCCAGCCCAGACTCTGCTTTTAGCTCCTTACAACCCTTTCAATGGTTTGCACAGCCTTTGGGCACCTCACCTGTTCCTCTCTGCCCATACCTGTCTCTCTTAGGGGGTCCGATCAGTTGCCTGCCCCGTGTCCTCAGGTGTCCGCTGGGTTTTTGAAAGTCCATCATTCGAAATCGGTGCACTTTCTCTATTGTAGTGTTAGATCAAAGCTCTTTCCAGGTCTCTGCATCTCAGTGCTGAGACCAGACTCCTCACCACGGCCCAAAGCAGAGAAATGAAGCCACGAGGTAATCACTCAGCCACAGGGCCAGTCCTCAATAAATTTATAGTATTATAATTATTAATATATGGTCTGTATATATATTCATATTTATTTGTAAATATTATAATACAATTATCTATTTTAATGATAGAGGTTTACATAAATGTCCTGAGAGTTCTGAGAAGACAAGACTACTTCTCGTACCTAGTTCAGATATAGCTTCGT
>NW_011921622.1:0-2618 GCF_000151845.1 Pteropus vampyrus
TTTCTTATTTGTTTGTTATTTATTATATGATGACATTGGTTAACGAAATCCAGTAAGTTCAGGTGTATAATTAAGCAGTAAGGCATATATATATTGCATTGTTTGTTCACCGCCCATAGTTAGATTTCTTTCTGTCACCACGTATTTGACCCCTTTTACCCATCTACCTCCTCCCTCCCCCTGCCCCCCCAGTAACCACTAGTCTATTGTCCATGTCCATGAGTCTCTGTTTGTCCCGTTCGTTTGTTGCTTTTAGGTTTATATCCCATATATAAGTGGGATTATGTGGTTTTCAACTTTTTCTGTCTGGCTTATTTTGCTTAGCATGATTATCTCAGGGGCCATCCATGTTGTCACAAATGGCAGTATTTCATCTCTTCTTATGGCTGAGTAATATTCCATTGTATATATATACCACAGCTTCTTCAGCCAATCATCTATCGTAGAGGACATTTCGATTGCTTCCATGTCCTGGCTACTGTGAATAACGCAGCTATGAATATCGGTTTGCAAATATCTTTTCGGATATGGGTTTTAAAGTCTGGGGTAAATACCCAGTAGAGGGATGGCTGGATCATATGGTAGATCAATTCTTAGTTTTTTGAGGAACCTTCATTCTGTTTTCTATAGTGGCTTTACCAATTTGCAGTCCCACCGGCAGTGTATGAGGGTTCCTTTTTCTCCACATCCTCTCTGATACTTGTTATTACTTGTTCTGTTGATTATAGCCATTCTAACAAGTGTAAGATGGTATCTCATTGTGGTTTTGATTTGCATTTTTCTAATAGCTAGCGATGATGAGCATCCTTTCATATGTTTGCTAGCCATTTGTGTGTCTTCTTGAGAGAAGTGTCTGTTCAGGTACTTTGCCCATTTTTTAATTGGATTGTTTGTTTTTTTGTTGTTATTGAGTTGTATGAGTTCTTTGTATATTTTGGATATAAGGCCCTTTTTGGAGGTGTTGCTTGCAAATATCTTTTCCCGTTGGGGTGGTTGTCTCTTTACCTTGTTGACGGTTTCTTTTGCTGTGCGGAAGCTTTTTAGTTTGATGTAGTCTCACTTATTTATTTTTGCTTTTACTTCCCTTCCCTTCGAGGTCAAATTCATAAAATTCTCTTTAAGTCCAAGGTCCATGAGTTTAGTTCCTATGTTTTCTTCTATGCAAATATTGTTTTAGGTCTCATATTCAGATCCTTAATCCATTTTGAGTTAATTTTGATATGTGGTGATGGACAACAGTCTAGTTTCATCCTTTTGCAGATGGTTTTCCAGTTTTCCCAACACCATTTATTGAAGAGGCCTTTCTTTTTCCACTGTTTGTTTTTGGCTCTTTTGTCAAAAATTATTTGTCCTTCTATACATGGGTTTACTTCTGGACTCTCTCTATTCTGTTCCACTGGTCCGTGTGTCTGTTTTGCTGCCATATCGTTTTGATTATTGTCGCTTTGTAGATTAACCTGAAGTCGGGCAGAATGATGCCTCCAGCCTCGTTCTTTTTTCTCAGGATGGCTTTTGAAATTTGGGGTCTTTTATGTTTCCATACAAATCTGATGATTTTTTGTTCTATTTCTTTAAAAAATGCCGATGGGATTTTAATAAGGATTGTATTAAATCTATAAAATGCTTTATGTAATAAGGTTATTTTAACTGTTGATTCTTTCAATCTAAGAACATTTCTTTATATCTTCTTTAATTTCTTTTAATAGGGTCCTATAATTTTCATCATATAGGGTCCTTCACATGTTTTGTTAAATTTATTCCTAGATATTTTATTCTTTTTGTTCCAGTTGCAAAAGGAATTATTTTTCCATTCTTTTTCTGACAGTTCATTATTAGAGTATAGGAATGCTATGGATTTTTGAACATTGATTTTGTATCCAGAGATTTTACTGTATTTGCTTATTGTTTCTAGTAGTATTTTTTTGGAGTCTTAGGGTTTTCTATATAAAGCATCATGTCATCCTCTAAGAATGACAGTTTGACTTCTTCATTTCCTATTTTGATGCCTTTTATACCTTTCTCTTTCCTAGAGGACTCCCAATGTTATATTGAATAACAGTGATGATAGTGGACAGCCTGGCATTGTTCCTGATCTTAGAAGGAAGGTTGTTAGTTTTTCACCATTAAGTATAATGTTGGCTGAGAGTTTGTCATATACATACTTACTTCTATGTCAATTTTGTTAAGTGTTTTGATCATAAGTGGATGTTGTATCTTGTTGAAGGCTTTTTCTGCATCTATTGATATGATCATACGATTCTTGTTTTTTAATTTGTTTATGTAGTGCATAACATTAATCGATTTGCATATGTTGAACCATCTCTGTGCCCCTGGGATTAAGCCTAATTTATTGTGGTGTATAATCTTTTTAATATGTTGCTGTATTAGGTTTGCTAGTATTTTATTTAGGATTTCTACATCTGTGTTCAAAATAGATATTGGTCTGTTGTTTTCTTTTTTTGTGTTATCTCTATCAGGTTTTGGTATCAGAGTAATATTGGCCACATAAAACGTGTTGGGAAGTATTGCCTTCTCTTTGAATTTTTGAAAGAATTTGAGGAGAATAGGTATTAAATCTTTGATATATTTGATAGAATTCACTGGTGAAGCCATCTTGA
>NW_011921623.1:0-1356 GCF_000151845.1 Pteropus vampyrus
TATATTTTTATATTTAAATAAATATATATTATATATAATACATATTATATATAATATATAAATATGTTACATATAATGAAATATTAAACAGCCATAAAAAAAGATCAAAATCTTGCCGTTTGTGACAACATAAATGGACCTTAAAGGCATTATGTTTAGTGAAATTAGTAAGACAGAAAGACAAGAACAAAATAAAATACTAATAAGTTAATTGATATAGAGAACAGATTGGTAGTTGCCAGAGGCAGGAGGTGGGGTGTAGATAAAATATGTGAAGGAGCTTAAAAGGGAGAAACTTCCAGTTATAAAATAAATAATTATGGGATATAATATACAGCATGATGACTATAGTTAATATTCTATATTGAATATTTGAAAGTTGCTAAGTTCTCATTGAAAAAAATGTAACTATGTAAGGTGATGGATGTAACTAGACTTGTGATCATTTTGCAATGTATATACATATCGAATTGTTATGTTGTACACCTGAAACTACTAAATTCTTGAATATAAATTATACCTCAATAAAAATAAATTAATAACAAAATAAACAAACGAATAAAACAACGGGCCCAAAACTGAGTCACTTATGTTAAGCCCCATGTCAACAAACTGAGACTTAATCACTAAATCAAGACTTGACTTAATTACAGTTTCAACAGTCTCAGAAATAAAATATTAAACCAGTCAATCAGGAATCATCTGATGAGTACTAGTTAGATAATTTGCCTGATAAACCTCTGCTCTCCCCTAAAGCAATCTTGCAGGAATCAACCCATTTTTTTTTGTTTGCTTTGTTTTTGTCAAGAATAACTTCCTTGTTCCTGCTCCTTTCTGCCTGAAAAAGTATTTCATTTTATACAGTTCTTTAGATTTCCTTTTGTTTTCCTAGATTAGATGATGCCCGATTTATGAATTGTTAAATAAAGCCAATGACATCTTAAGAATTTTGTTTTTTTAACAATGATAATTAAAAAGTGTAGTCCAATATGTATGACTAAAATATATATTATAAATTTTATTCCTTTATTAATAAATATATTTAGTTTTACTTTTTAATGCTGAATTAATTATTTTAAGCACATCCTCCTAATATCACTGTTTATTTGAACTATAATATTTTAAATTTAATAAAAACATTTTTGCTCAAAGATGTGGTCCATTCTTTCCAAGTAGTGTCTTCAAAAATGTAATCTTTTCCTTGTTGTTATGATCATAAATGTATTGATTCACACATATATAATGAAATTGAAATGTTCACTCAACAAACATTTTTTTGAGCATTAGATACATACATGTATCTATTAACACTGTAAAAATTAATCATGATTGAGCTTCCTTTATACATTGAAGTTT
>NW_011921624.1:0-2616 GCF_000151845.1 Pteropus vampyrus
TCACCCTTAGTTCATAGCTCTGCTCGAATATCGCCTTTCCAGAGAACCTGAAATAGCACCTCCTCCCTTTCCGTCCCTTGTCGAACTTCTCTTTAGAGCGCACGTCACTGCATTAAGAATATTTTTATCCGTTTATTGTCTGTCTTTCGCCTTGGCGTATACACTTCATGAAGATACTCAATTAGTATTTGTTACTGAATGAAGGCAATAGAGCAAAAACCAAGTGCCCACGGGAGCGGCACCCAAGCCAAACGTTGGGAAGCCAGGGAGGGATTCCTTTGTTACCGCTGCCACGGGGGTCTGTTGGCCACATGTTCAAGGGTGCCAGAGTACACCAAAGGTTGCGTGAGTGGCCAGGGCCGTGCCCGTTCAGTGCCGCCAGACCTGTCCTTCTGTTGTGACCGAAATAACCAGGCCCAACTCGAGTGCTCTAGTCCAAGAGACAGTTTATTAGCCGGCGGCTGTCCTTGCAAAGGAGCAGCCCCGAGACGCAGGGGCACAAAGGTTTTAAGCCCTCGATCCCATCCCCCACATCCTTAATCTTTACACAAAAGACTATATCTCCTCCATTCATTAACTGATAACTAAGAGGTGGGTAAGCAAGCAGGGGTACAGAAGCAGAATGCGTCATTGTTAAAATATTTTGTACCTATAGGCAGTGATCCGGCCAGTAAATCCCTTTAGTTAATAAATTTTTAGCAGATAACTAACTAGAAGTGAGACATGGCGGTTAGCACGTACCATGTCTTATCCTTAACCTATTGTTTCTAAAGGTGAGGTCACTACATTCCCCACTGGTTTTCTTTACAGTGACTCAATCTTCGAGTCAGAAGTTGGAATTCTCGGCCAACTCGTTGGGGCTGATGCTCCTAAAATTAAAATCTTTGCCCCGGTCATGTGAGACTGTACTAAACTTCTAAGCCACTTTAGTAAGCAGGGTCCAAAAATTAATAATAATATCAGCATAATTAATGGCCCTGCTATGGCTGACAATAGCGTGGTTAGCCAGGAATTTTCATTAAACCAAGACTCATACCAGTTACTGCCCTGCCTTAATTTTTTATTTCTATCCTTCGCCCTCTGTCTAATTAATGCTAAACTATCCCTAATAATACCAGAATGATTAACATAAAAACAGCAAGTTTCTCCTAATGCTACACACAAACCTCCTTGCTTAAGAAATAAGAGATCTAAACCTCTCCTATTCTGCAGTACTACTTCAGCTAAGGAATTAAGAGATGTTATTAGTATTCCTAATAGTTGTTAACTGGGTAGGAGTTAAGTCCTTTAACCCTTCATTATTAGACCCGACAGGACCTATGGCTATCGACGGTATCCGGACAGGCTTTTTTTGTATAGTCATTAACATTCCGGGATCATCTCCAGAAACATACAACCTTAATCCCCAAGTTTTCCCAGTCACCCAAGATGGATCTTCCCAATTTTTGACAGTAAAAACGACAGGATTGCATTTCCCTGCTGTGGCACAGGAAGACTGACTAGGTCGTGTAAGAGTCAGAAAGGGGTCTGTGTTCTTCCAAGGGGCTATGGTCTCACAACCCCAATGACCACAATAATATTGGTTAGGCTTATTGCAAGTGCTTTGATCTTCTCTAGGACACATATATAACTGCACTTGTTGGATACCCTTTTCATAATTTTTAACTCCACAGCCCCACCACGGTCCTGATCCTGCTAGCATCTGTTCTTTTGTTTGCTTATTTAATTCCTCCCCAAGTATATTACACTAATCTACATGAAATGTAGGCTGGTACATAGTCTGGTTTACTAATATGGAGATACCTGTTTCTGATTTAATCAATTCCCATTGAGCCTGTTGAGGTTGATGAGGGTTCCCGTGTACATTGGTAATAACAACTAACCCTAACACAATTATTCCCGTGAGAGTCTTATCTTGAGTGGATCCTCTGTGGGTGTTGCTTTACATTTCTCCTTTTCTAGGAGAGGTTGAGCTGCCTTAAGGCGAGTATGGTGAATCCAATGTCTTTTTCCTGCAACTTTGACAGCCGTTGGTGTGGTCAGGATTACTGGAAACGGACCATCCCACCGGGGCTCTAGGCTAGCAGGCTGAATCTTCTTTATCTACACCCAATCACCTGGACGATGTGGGTGAGGCTGTGATGTCCCCGGAGTCGGTCTAGTAGCTTTAATCAAGCCCTTGACTTGATTTTGGGTTTGTTGCAAGGCCTGTAGAGACTTAAGGAGACTTGTGTTATTACTTATTGTAACCTTTTCAATTCCAATTTTAGGGAGTAAAGGGGGAGGTCTCCCAAACATTATTTCATAAGGGGAAATTCCCATAATATATGGAGTACACCGGGCCCGTAACAAAGCAAAAGGAAGAAGGCTCACCCAATTCTCCCCAGTTTCCAGCTTAAATTTAGTTAAAGTTTCCTTAAGTGTTCTATTCATCCTTTCTACTTGTCCTGAACTCTGAGGTCTGTAAATACAATGTAATTTCCAATTAATCCCTAATACCTTAGCTAACATTTGACTTGTTTGGGCAATGAATGGCGGGCCATTGTCGGACCCCAGTGATAAGGGCAAACCGAATCGAGGTACTATTTCTGTGAGTAATTCTTAGCTACTACTTGT
>NW_011921625.1:0-2615 GCF_000151845.1 Pteropus vampyrus
CCCCACAAGAAGCGACACCCCACCCCGCCCCAGAGCCCCCTCCTCTTCATCGCATGGAGAGCGCACCAAGTTTCCACCGCAGATGACTCAGCCAGCAGCTCCAAGTCGCCAACGCTAGGAGCACCGGAGACCCGCCGCCGCCGCGGCCATACAGATGCTCGCCCCAGCAGCCCCAGGTTCGTTACCGCCTCGGCCTGGGCGCCCGCCGCGCATGCACCGCCAGTCATGTCGACCGCACTGCCGCCGTCGTGTGCGCGCCACAGCTACCAGCCCGACTGTGAAACCGCCGTCAACAACCAGATCAACCGGGAGCTCTACGCCTGGTACGTGTACGAGTCCATGGCCTTGTACTTAGAAGGAGAGGACGCGGCCCTCAAGCACGTCGTCCAGTTCTTCCGGCAGCAGTCCAGCAAGGAGACGGAGTACGCCCAGAGGCTCATGTGGCTGCACAACCAGCGCGGGGCCCACTGCGTCTGCGCGAGATCGGCAGGCCTGACCGCAACCGCTGGCACGACCGGGTGAGGGTCATGGAGTGCGCCTTGCACCTGGTGATGGATGTGAACCAGAGCCTGTTCAGTCTGCACCGGCTGGCCACCGAGAAGAAGGACGCCCGCCTGTGCGACTTCCTGATGAGTCGCCACCTGCACGAGCAGGTGAAGTTCATCACGGAGCTGGGCGACCATCTCACCAACCTGTGCAAGATGGGAGCCCCGCAATCGGGCCTGGCCGAGCACCTCTTTGACAAGCTCACCCTGCACGACAGCGACAAGGACTGAGCCTGGACTGCCTTCCCCGTGGCCGTGGGGTGACTTCTCCAGGTCACCACGCCCGGCATGCATGTTGCAGTATCGCCCTTGCCAGACATTCCCTTGAGGTTTTTTGTTTTTGTTTTTGTTTTTTCCCCTTTGCCCCTTCTTCTTCCAGGTTTGCCATTTCTTCCAATAAAGTTATTGGTTCCTAAATAAACAATGGTCTCTGGTGGATTGGTGTGTGCAGAACCCTCACCTTTTAAGCTTTCAGCAGGTATCCAAGCAAGCGTCCGTGCCGCCGACCCGTGCCCCATCCATCCCCAGGCGGCTCACGATCTCCGTGGACGGAGGGAGAAGGTATTGCGTGGGACCCTGGAACACACAACATCGATCATCCTTTTAAGACCACGTGCTGTATAGGCCTGGGGCGAGGTGGCTGGCCTGGGGCCCCGGGGAACGTGGGTGCCGGTGCATAGGAAAAGTAGAAACCCACGCGGCCTGAAAATCACAGCGGCAGGAAGGAGAAGTGGTATTCTCCAAGGGCAGTCTCAGCCGTGAGGTTGGACTTTCATCTTTGTTCCCAGGGGCAGGAAGTTAGCAAGACAGCTGACGAGAAGAACACGTGATTTTAGAGCAGGCTCTTCTCGGCCAGCCACTTGCTTCTAGGCGCATAGGTACCTGCCGTTCACGGGACCGAGCCTCGGGTGGTTGCTTCCATGTACTTTGGCCCAGAGTCCAAGCACCAGGAACCCTCGCTCGGCCCCAGTGGCTTCGGACGACTGTCCTTTGGAACCACGCCGTGGAAAGAGCGTTCCACTTTTCCAAATGGCCAGCCCAACCTCAGACCCGAAAGCTGACCCACCGGCCCCTCCCTGGGACCACTGCCCAGTAAGAGCAGACATGCTTCACCTTGTTCTATTCAGGGGCCACAGCATGTGAGCTGGGTCCTAGGTCATAAAACACTTCCTGACTTGGGACAACTTCTTCCTTCCTCCCGCTTGATTTAGATGGATTTCGTCCCCAATTCTTGTCCTTTCCTAAGCTACGAAGTGAGAAGATCATTTCCTTGAGACGTCTCCTAAATTTTCATATCAGCACTTCGGTGCTACAAAACTTGCATCTAAGCACTGCTCTAGCTGCACCCCACAAATCTTGCTATGTGGTGCTTTGCTTCCGTCCAGTCCCACGTCATCTTGAGTTCCCCCCGGTCTCTCCGTTGACCCACACGTTGTTCAGACGTGCACTGGATCACTCGTTTCCAGAAATTTGGGGATTTTCCCAGATCATTCCGTGAACGATCTCCGGCTTAGCTCCGCCGCGGTCAGAGAACCCAGGGCACCCAATCCCCATCCTGTTGCCTTTGTTGACACTTGCGGCACGGCACGGAACGAGGTCCGTCTTGGGCGGTGTGTCGCGTGCACTCGGAAACCACGTGCTTCTGAAAGACATGTTTCTGAACATTCCACTCTCACGCCTCTGCACTTTCTCTTAACGTGAAGCTTCCTTCATCCTCTCCTCCCCCTTTCTTCTCCCGATGATGACAATAATACTTCATTGGCTGCCTACGGGGAGGAGAACCCTGGGCCTTTCGAGCCACGGAAATGCATTAATTGTTTCTTAACCTATTTTTCCTTTTAGAAAGTCAAGAAAGAAAACAAAATTCAAAGAAGACAGTTGACTCGTGGTGGCGCACCGGGCGCAAAACCAGTTACCTACGCATACGCACACGAAAAAGGATACAGGGAGCGAAGCGGACCTGGCGAGGAAACCTTGGCAGGTGACGAACGGGAGAGACTTTCAGACGGGCAGCACCAGAGACTGGAAAATACCTGCAACTGAAGGCCGAGCGCAATCAGAGAAAGTGCA
>NW_011921626.1:0-2614 GCF_000151845.1 Pteropus vampyrus
GACAAGGGTCTGAGACAGAATTGAAGCATGCAAGACCCCTGAATCCTATGTTTCGCAGAAATACTTCTGTTGTCTTCTACTGGCTGAAGCAAGCTATAAGATACCCAAGGTTCAAGAGATGGGAAAATAGACACTACCTTTATTGAGAGGAGCAGCTAAAATCACATTGTAAAAGTTGCAGATGAAAAATTGCAGCCATTTTTTTTGCAATAAATCTGCCATATACGTCAAGATCCCAGAGTGAAGCGAAGCCCAGAGAAATGAGCCTAATATTTGCTATTGTTTGCATCACCAAGGCATTTGTCAATTCAAAAGAAGCTGCTGGGGGGAAGGGAAGCTCAGCATATCTTTCAGAAGAATTCTAGCACTGGGGAAACAAAAATTGGAGTTTAAGGCTTACCAAGAAGAAGGCACATTGAAAAACAGCCTAGGCATTAAGTGAGGTCCCCCAAGGGAATATACTTTAGGAATAAGGGTAAACATGAACTATATCAACCTTCACAAAGACTGTTAACATCCAATCAAATCAGTTCAAATCTTGGCTGGGTTAAGGAAATATGGTAATACTGAGATATAATTTAATTTTTTGTTTAGCATATTAACATCTGTACTGATGGTGTAAAAATAAATGAAAGATTCAGCTGCTGGCCTCTTGGTGTGAATCTAAGTAATGGCATCAAACCACATTTGTAATCATTGTTTTCTTCACCACTACGCACCCACACACTCAAGCTAAAAAAAAAAAGGTGAGGAGGAAGAAAAAGAAAAAAAGCCAGGTGTTTTTTTAATTCATTTTTTTATTGAGTTTATTGGGGTAACATTGGTTAACAATTATGTAATTTTCAGGTGTACATTATCATTTGATATCTATATATTCTATTGTGTGATTACCATCCAAAGTCCAATTTCCTTCAGCTACCATATATTTGATCCCCTGTACCCACTTCGCACTCCCCCAAATCCCCTATATTTGACTCCCTTTACCCCTCTACCTCTCCCCTCCTCCCCCACCCCCTACCTTCTGGTAACCACTAGTCCATTGTCCATGTCCCTGAGTCTGTTTGTCCTGTTCATTTGTTGCTTTTAGGCTTATATCCCACATATAAGTGATATCGTGTGATTTTTTACTTTTCAGTCTGGCTTATTTTGCTTAGCATGATTATCTCGAGGTCTATCCATGTTGTCACAAGTGGCAGTATTTCATGTCTTCCTATGGCTGAGTAATATTCCATTGTATATATGTACCACAACTTCTTTAGCCAATCATCTATCGTAGAACACTTTGGTTGCTTCCATGTCCTGGCCACCATGAATAATGCTGCTATGAACATCAGTGTGAAAATTTCTTTTCAGATATGGGTTTTCAAGTCTTTGAGGTAAATACTAATAGAAGGATTACTGGATCATATGATAGATCAATTCTTAGTTTTTTGAGGAACCTCCATACTGTTTTCCATAGTGGCTGTACCAATTTGTAGTCTCACCAGCAGTGTATGAGGGTTCCTTTTTCTCTGCATCCTCTCCAACACTTGTTATTACTTTTCCTGTTAATAATAGCTATTCTAACAGGTATGAGATGGTATCTCGTGGTTTTGATTTGCATTTCTCTAATAGCTAGCGAGGTTGAGCATCTTTTCATATGTTTGTTGGCCATTTGTATGTCCTCTAGGGGAAGTGTCTGTTCAAGTCCTCTGCCATTTTTTAATTGGATCATTTGTTTTTTGTAGTTTTTGAGTTGTATGAGTTCTTTGTATAGTTTGGATATTAGGCCCTTATCAGAGGTGTTGCTTGCAAATATATTTTCCCATTTGGATGGTCGTTTCTTTACTTTGTTGACAGTTTCTTTTGCTGTGCAGAAACTTTTTAGTTTGATGTAGTCCCATTCATTTATTTTAGCTTTTACTTCTCTTGCTTTTGAGGTCAAATTCATAAAATCTTCTTTAAGTCTAAGGTCCTTGAGTTTAGTTCCTGTTTTCTTCTATGCATTTTATTGTTTCAGATCTTATATTCAGATCCGTAATTCATTTTGAGTTAATTTTGGTGTGAGGTGATAGACAATAATCTAGTTTCATTCTTTTGCAGGTGGCTTTCTAGTTTTCCCAGCACCATTTATTAAAGGGGCTTTCCTTTCTCCACTGTATGGTTTTGGCTTTTTTCTTGAAAATTATTTGCCCATAGAAATATGGGTTTACCTCTGGACTCTCAATTCTGTTCCACTGGTCTATGTGTGTGTTTTCCTGCCAATACCATGCCATTTTGATTACTGTCACTTTGTAGTATAATTTGAAGTCGGGCAGAGTGATGCCTCTAGCCTCATTCTTTTTCTCAGGATGATTTTGGGAATTCGGGGTCTTTTGTGCTTCCATACAATTCTGATGATTTTTTGTTCTATTTCTTTAAAAAATGCTAATAAGATTTTCATGGGGATTGCATTAAATCTGTATAAGGCTTTAGGTAATATGGTCATTTTAACTATGTCGATATTTCCAATCCAAGAACACAGAATATCTTTCCATTTCTTTGTATCTTCTTCAATTTCTTTTAACAGGGTTTTATAGTTTTCATTATATGGGTCCTTTACATTCTTCATTAGATTTATTCCTAGCTATTTTAT
>NW_011921627.1:0-1558 GCF_000151845.1 Pteropus vampyrus
TATGGTGTAAATAGTCCCACCATGGCTGCTTTCAAGCTCCCAACATGATGTCACTGAACATGCAGTTTAAGAAAAGATATGCTATAGTCATATATATATATATATATATATATATATATATATATATATATATATATATTACTATTATATATATATATATATTGCCATATAAAAATAATAGATGCAAATAACTTCAAGGGCATACATAGCAGGAAATTTAGTAAAATAATTAGCAAGTGATGACTTGTGGTATTTATCTTTGTTTTCAATACGTTATTTAATATAAGTTTAAAATCTAAATTTTAGGTCTTTTTAATTTTAATCATGGCATGTTTAACAACTGGCTCATGAAATTCCTGAAATTTAAACACTGGCTCTCAGTATGAGCCAGTTCTAGCACATCACTGGCAAAAGCTTTGAAAAACAGTCCACTACCTTTCCATTCCTTTCCCCTTTTCGGGGTTAGTTTTCTCTTTCCTACAATAAGGGTATGGCGGTGCTCCCACATCTATTCCTAAGAGCCCCACGGTTCCAGCAGCTGAGGGGCAGCTGGTATCAGGAGGTGGGCAGGGAGGGGAGATGGGAGGAAGCAGCTGGCTCGCTGTCTCCATCTAGGAATCATCAAGGACAGCTCTGGTGTTACCTACTGGGATTTTACAGAAGAGCTTATTCAGAAAAGTGGTTCTTGGGTGGAGAACAGTAACCACAATTCACAATTTTTTTTAAGTGTGAAAACTACTGGTCTAGGTTATTGACAGTCTACACTGCCCTCCATGATTCACAAAGGTATGTATTACCAACACCACTATAAAGCTGATGGTGCCAGTGACATCCTTCTCCCATTTCATGTAAAACTAAAGATTGTGGAGGGAGCGGTGTTTTTCCAACATTGCAGGAGCTAGTTTACTCTTACCTTGTGAGTACACTCTATTCTTAATTCTAACTACATTTGTAAAATACACATATATATGTATATACATATATACACACACACACACATATATATACATATATATATATACACCCATCAGTAAAGAGCAATGAATCATGCTTCTCCTATTAAATGCTATGCTTCTCCCATTAAATGAATCATGCTTCTCCTATTAAACACTAAGCTATGGTTATAGATTAAGAAAAGCCAAAATTTCTAGCTAATGTCAAAACGCACACCCTAAAAAGTATAGTAATCATCAAAGGCATAGAGTTCGTTCTCTCTGGTTGTAACCAGCTTTGGTGCCAGAAGTCTTCCTCCTGCTTCTCATCTTGGGCTCTCATGGAATCCCATTCTCACCCAAGAACTCCTCTGAGGCAAAATTCATGTCTCCCTCCTCTGTACTCCCACAGGGTCACAGCTCCATGTCTATTATGGCGCTAATTCCAGTTTGCCTGCCTAGCTGTTTATGGATGTTGCTCCTGATGGATTTGGGGTGGAGAGGGATGGGTGATGTGTGAAAGACGGGAACCTGACATTTATTGTGTCATTTCTATGCTCCAGGCTCTATACTTTACAGGCATTGTTTCCTACAGTCCTCACAATCATCCTGTGAGATAGGTACTA
>NW_011921628.1:0-2612 GCF_000151845.1 Pteropus vampyrus
AATGGCTTAATTAGCCTGTGGGGTAACCAGTGTGTTTTTTGTGTGGCTGAAGCATTATATTTATATTATTTATATTTATATTATATTATTATTTAATATTATTTATAATATTATATGGTTTATAATATTATTTAATATTATTTATAATATTATATTGTTTATAATATTATTTAATATTTATAATATTATATTATTTATAATAATATTTATTATTATTTATAATATTATATTATTTATCCATAATATTATTTATTATCATCTATAGTACCATTATATTATTTATAATATTATTTATTATCCAGTCAATATTTTAATCATTCCACTATTACTCAACATTATTTATTATCATCTATAATATTGTTATATTATTTACAAGACTATCCATCACCATTTATAATATTATTACATCATTCATATTCATATTATATTATGTTGGGAATAGCAACAGGGGGAAGGCAGCCCAGGCTGTAAGGGCCCCATGATTTGTATTGTTTTATTAACTTCTCTTAGGTCCTGTAAAAGCCTCCAGGTACCATTCTTTTTTTGAATAACGAAAATGGGGGTATTCCAAGGAGAGGTAGAGGGCTCTAAATGGCCAGCCTTTAATTGTTCCTGCACTAAACGGACGGCGGCCGAAATCTTATAAGAGAGGAGGGGCCACTGATCAACCCAGACAGGATCCCCTGATTTCCAATGGATCTTATCTGCCTGGGGTGCAGGAGGATCAGTAACCCTTATGAAAAATGCTCCTTATACCCTAGACCATGACGGTTTGTTTTTGAGGTGGTCTCAATGGGTGAGTTAATTCCCTGATTAGATTTTCCAAGTCCTTTACCAGGTATGAACCCAGATTGTAACATTTGTTTGGTGACCACCTCGTTAGGGCTGCATAATATTGCCCCCATTTGTGCCAAAATATCTCTCCCCCACAAGTTAACAGGTAGACCTGGGACCACAAAGGGTTGGATTTGACCAGTTTCCTTCTCCATCTGACCATGTGAGAATCTTGCTACTCTGTAGGGTATTATGAGATTGGCCAATACCTTGAAGGTGGGTGGAGGAGGGCTGTAACGGCCAAGAGGAGGGCCAATGTTCTTGGGAAAGAACAGTGGAATCTGCACCCGAATCAAGTAAGCCCTCAAAAGACTTTCCATCTATAGACAGCATGAGAAGGGGTCGCTCCTTGGTAAGGGGTTGGACCCAGTATGCATCCGAGGACCCGGGATTTGAAGCACCGCGGTGACCCCCCTTATGAGGGAGCCCCTTTGTAAAAGGCACAGGGAGTGCTTGAGCAATTCTTGGGCCGGGAGAAATATTTAAAGGCCCTTTCGTGGCCGCCGCCAGGACCTTTATTTCCCCCTCATAGTCAGCATCTACTACCGAGGGAAAGATGGTAATACCAGATAAAGTGGCTGAGGCCCGTCCCAGAATTAGGAAGTATGTTCCAGAAGGGGGAGGACCGAAGACCCCAGTATTAATGACTTGGGGCCCATCCTCAGGTATTAATATTATACCGGAGGTGGCACAGAGGTCCAATCCTGCGCTGCCTGGGGTGGCTCGTTGGAGGGTGCCTGGTTGTTCGGCTGTCGGGGCCCCGTAGCCGGGAGGAATTGGATGGGCATTGGGCCCCGGGGCTGGGCCCTCTTCCCGTTTCCCGACAAGGGAAGAAGTGGGTTGCCCGCGACATCAGTTTTAGAGCGGCACTCACTAGCCCAATGCTTCCCTCTCTTACAGCGCGGGCAAAATCCCGGAGCGCGGAGTACGGGAACAGGAACTGTAGGGGGAGCTAAGATCTGCCCGGTACAGGGGAGTGAGCATTGTCGGGCAACATGTCCAAGGTGTCCGCAGCGGAAGCAACACCGAGCGGCAATGGGGGTATTTTGGGGAACAGGAGTGTTACTATTAGCATGTTGCATTACAGCCCCGATGGCCAACTTTATTTGATGGGCGGTGGAATCGACATCATTGCACAAGCGAATCATCCCATGAATATCGAGATTTCGGATGTGCCCCTTTAAAGCCGCTTTACAGGCAGCATTAGCATTTTCATAAGCAAGCTGTTTTACAAGTTTCCCTTCCCCGTCTTCCGGCCCTAGGACGCGCTCCGCAGTTTCCTGCAAACGTGCAACGAACTGGGAGAAAGGTTCATGGGTCCCCTGAACTATTTTGCTCAAGGGCGTGGTGACCGAACCTTTTGGAGGAATAGCTCTCCAGGCCCCGATAGCGGCGGCCGCTGTTTGACTAAGGATCCCAGCGGACAAGCTGCGTTGTTTACGCTCAGAGGCAAAGTCTCCCCTCCCACATATCTTATCAGCAGTCCAGGTGGCCATGGGAGACCGGGGATTTTTCTGGTTGCGCACTGCCTGAGTTTCCCCCCTATCAAGAAATTCTGCTTTCCAAGTTAAAAATTCTCCCCTACTCAGCACAGATTGGGCCACTTTTGTCCATTCTCCCGGCAACAGAAAGCCATCGCCAGGCAAACTTTCAAGTATGGACAAGGTAAAGGGAGCTGTGAGGCCATAGCCCTTTATAGCACTGTGTAAATCTTTGACAGTTTTAAATTTTATGGGGTTCTACAGTAGGCAAAAGGTTCTGATAGTCTCCCTCATCTC
>NW_011921629.1:0-1135 GCF_000151845.1 Pteropus vampyrus
TTTGAGCTGCAGGGGGAAAGTAATAGTGCCTATCTTTGTAGGTGCCCCTACTCATGTTCATCAGAAGTCCGTGAACCTCCTCGTCCATCTGTTGATCATGATGCTCGTGGATCAGATGGACAAATTCATAGTCATCCTATAGGCTGTGTAAATTACAAAGCCCTTGACAAGCATGAGAGATGTGTATTTTTGTAATTATGAAAGGGATGTCAGCTGGCCAGCTTCCGACCTGCCAGGGCAGGGTCAGCCTGTCCCTGACTGCCGTCTGGGTAACCTGAGGATTAATCAACAGCAAGACCCCTTTCCTGTCATACACACAAGCTCGCTCTGTAGCCCTGCTCACCCACACTTGCTTCCCAGGCACTGGCAGCTATGTTTCTCACCCACCCCCTGGGGTCCAGGGAAGTCATGCGCTAGCTGTTAGCACAGAGAGCCCAGGCTACACTGCCAGCACAGCCCACCCAGGGAGCCCCACCCTGCTCGTTGCCTGCCTTCTTCCTCTGGTGGTTCCCAGGCTCTGGGGGCCCCCCTAACTGCTGTCCCCTCCCCCAGGCTATGCCTTTATTCTCCTTCCCCTAAGTTGAACTGTGTTTACAGTAAAAGTGGAAAGGTCTCCTCCTGACTCTCCACCCACTCTCTCTTGTTCCTCCTTCCTCCTCCGCAGCTTGTTTGAATGTCCTCGAATCAGTCTCAGGGCCTTCAACAAGCCTTCTTTCATACACTCCTCAAGCATTGTGTGAAGCACTTACTCTCTACAAGGCATTGTGGGAAATTCAGCAATTTATTCATTCCGCGCATTCATTGTACAATACCAGCATTATTAGTTGAGTCTGTCCCCCTACATACTGCCAAGTGTTACTACCACTGAATACACCTGCTTCCTCATTCTCTCAATCCCTTGCACATGCTCTTGCCTATACCTAGACTGCCCTTTCCTACCTTCTCCCTGAGATGGACAACAGCTCATTCCTCAAGGTCCAGCTCAGTGTCTCTTTTGTTGCCTCCTATAAAAGCTCCTGCAAGGGAAGTCAATCATGCCCTCATCATTGTACACATCCCCACTTTTCAACACCCACCTTGTGCTTGGCAAGGACATGGGGCTAAATTCCAAGATCCTGACACCTTTTCTCTACTT
>NW_011921630.1:0-2611 GCF_000151845.1 Pteropus vampyrus
CTTGAGGACCAAGTGAAACATGTGATAAACAACTCATGGGTGAGGAGATAGAGGCAAACAAAATATATTTTGAGCCTGGATGAGAAATGGAAAAGCATTTCAGGGTTAGTGGGAGCTGGTTCATTGGGTACGTAGAGGGGTATTTATAGCACTAACAGATAATGGTAGAAAATAAGATTTCATTTTTTAACTTATTTTTATCTTTATTTTTAAAACATTTTTATTATGATGACATTGGGTAACAAAATCCAGTAAGTTTCAGCTGGACATTTTAGCAGTAAGGGATATATATATATTTACATTGTGTGTTCACTGGCCATAGGGAGATTTCGTTCTGGCGCCACATATTTGACCCCTTTTACCCTATTTACCTTCCCCCCTCCCACCTCCCGTCTGGTAAACACTAGTCCATTGTCCATGTCCATGAGTCTCTGTTTGTTTGTCCTGTTCATTTGCTCCTTTTAGGTTTATATCCCACATGGAAGTGATATCATGTGATTTTCAGCTTTTTCTGTCTGGCTTATTTTGCTTAGCATGATAATCTCGAGGTCCATCTATGTTCTTGCAAATGGCAATATTTCATCTCTTCTTATGGCTGAGTAATATCCCATTGTAGATATGTACCACCACTTCTTTATCCAGTCATCTATCGTAGGACATTTTGGTTGCTTCCATGTCCCGACCACTGTGAATAATGCTGCTATGAATATCGGTGTGCAAATATCTTTTCGGATGCAAGATTTGAAGTCTTTGGGGTAAATGCCCAGCAGAGGGATTGCTCGGTCATATGGTAGATCAATTCTTAGTTTTTTGAAGAACCTCCATACTGTTTTCCATAGTGGTTGTACCAATTTGCAGTCCCACCACCAGTGTATGAGAGTTCCTTTTTCTCTGCATCCTCTCTAACACTTGTTATTACTTGGCCTGTTGATAACAGCTATTCTACCAGGTGTGAGATGGTATCTCATTGTGGTTTTGATTTGCATGTCCCTAATAGCTAGCGATGTTGAGCAGTTTTTGGTATGTGTGTTGGCCATTTGTATATCTTCTTGGGAGAAGTACCTGTTCAAGCCCTGTGCCCATTTTTTTGATTGGACTGTTTTTGTTGTTGTTGTTGTAATCGAGTTGTATGAATTCTTTGCATATTTAGGATATTAGGCCCTTATTGGAGGGATTGCTTGCAAATATATTTTCCCATTTGGATGATTGTCTCTTTATCTTGTTGACGGTTTCATTTGCTGTGCAGAAGCTTTATAGTTTGATATAGTCTCATTCATTTATTTTTGCTTTTACTTTCCTTGCCTTTGAGGTCAAATTCATGAAATCTTCTCTAAGTCCAAGATCCATGAGTTTAGTTCCCATATTATCTTCCATACATTTTAATGTTTCAGGTCTTATATTCGGGTCCTGAATCCATTTTGATTTAATTTTGGTGTGTGGTGATAGACAACAGTCTGGTTTCATTCTTTTGCAGATGGCTTTCCAGTTTTCCCAGCACCATTTATTGAAGAGACTTTCCTTTCTCCACTGCATGTTTTGGCCTTTTTGTCAAAAATTATTTGCCCATATAAAAAATGGGTTTACTTCTGGCCTCTCAATTCTGTTCCCCTGGTCCGTGTGTCTGTTTTTCTGCCAATATCATGCAGTTTTGATTATTGCCGCTTTGTAGTACAATTTGAAGTCAGGCAGAGTGATGCCTCCAGCGTCGTTCATTTTTCTCAGGATCACTTTGGCAATTCTGGGTCTTTCGTGCTTCCATACAAATCTGATGATTTTTTGTTCTATTTCTTTAAAAAATGCCAATGGGATTTTGATGGAGATTGCGTTGACTCTGTATAACACTTTATGTAATGAGGTCATTTTAACTATGTTGATTCTTCCAATCCAAGAACACGGAATATCTTTCCATTTCTTTGTATCTTCTTCGATTTCTTTAATAGGGACTACAGTGTTCATCATATGTCTTTCACATGTTTCATTAAATCTATTCATTAGATATTGGATTTAGCCCAAAGTAATGGCATCAGGAATCATTTTTTTCTTTTCATTTTACACCAGTCCATTAATAGAGAATCGAAAAGTTATGGATTTTCTAAGAAAGAATATGTGTCCAGAAACCTTAGTCTACACGTTTGGACTTTCAGGTAGTGTTCTGCGGAGTCCACCCTGACATCCAGATTGAGCCCATCCTACATGAGCACCCCAGATGTTTCTTTTTCAGGGGAGAGCGGAGCCTAGGGCCTCCAGTGTTATACCGTCTACGAGTGCATATAGCGGACATCAAAGCCCCAGTCCTTATTGTGCATTACCAGAAGTTGCTCCCCATTCAGTATAACGTTGCCTGAGGGCATTTCATATCAGTCTTTCCATACCATACGCTCACCAATATCCCAATTTTTCTAAGTGTCACCAAGCAGAACCTCATCCTATTTTATCAAAGGCTCATTGCGCATGTCACCATATGACAATACATATTCATGTGAATATGTTAAGTTGGTATCGCACAGTAAATGTAAGGCTCATGTAGAATCGGCCCCGGTCCGTCTGTTGAAGTCCACAAAACCGTGGTGAGTACTTTTTGGAATATCAGTAAATATTGGCTGCCTAGTAT
>NW_011921631.1:0-1153 GCF_000151845.1 Pteropus vampyrus
TCACGTGGGGATCCGAGGAGAGGAGTCTCTCCCACAACCCGTTCGGTCCTGGCCAGTTCTTTGACGTGAGTCTGGGTCTCTCTTCCCTCCCTCCCAAGCCTCCGGCCGGGCTCTGGCCTCACACCTCCCTCCCTGCAGCTGTCCATCCGCTGTGGCAACGATCGCTTCAAGGTTTACGCCAACGGCCAGCACCTCTTCGACTACTCCCACCGCCTTTCAGCCTTCCCGAGGGTGGACGTGCTGGAGATCCAGGGTGATGTCACCTTGTCCTACGTCCAGATCTGATCTATTCCTGGCACCGTCACCCCTGGGAGCACAGAGAGAAAGACCCCATAAGACTCCCTTCTAGGCCTCTAATAAAAATGTCTGAAGGTGTCTCATGAGTGTCTGTGACTGACTCCATTCACTCCGTCACTGTCTCTCCCTTCCTTGCTTCAATCATACACTGTCCATCCAGCCATCCAGTCATCTGTCCGTCCATCCTCCCATCATAATAAATCTAAGTGCCCCACCCCCACCGAGACAATGATTTTAGGGCCTTACGTGTATCAACTCATTCACTCCTCACAACAATGATTATCATCCAAAATCAAGAAGGAAGATGGGAACGTCACTAACGTCACGACAGGAAATGCAAAGGATTACAAGGAAATATTACGAACAAGTTTAGGCCAATGAATTAGGCAATTTAGATGAGAACAAATTCCTAGAAAGTCAGAAATTATCTAAACTGACTAGATAAGAAATAAAAAATGGTCTTTTTTCTCTATAGAAATAGTCATAATTTTTGTAGATATATTCATTACAATTTACTTGAAAATTTAAAAGACCTAGAATGTAAACTTGAAACTAATTAAAATTAAAAAAAAATTTTAAAAAGTCCTAGAGTAGTTAAAACAATTTTGAAAAGAATGAAGTTAGAATATTTATACTACCTGATTTCAGAACTCGCTGGAAAGCTCCAGTAACCAAGAATGTGGCATTGGTATAAGGGTAGACCCACAGATCAATGAATCGGGAGGGAGAGTCCAGAAATGAACCCACGCATATACGATCTATTTCTTTTTGACAAATAATGTCAAGGTAATTCAACGGGCGAAAAAGACAGTCATTTCACAATGGTGCTGAAATTACTGGAAGAAATGACCCTTAA
>NW_011921632.1:0-1319 GCF_000151845.1 Pteropus vampyrus
TCAATGGACACCAGCCTCGGGGTTATGCTCAGACCGGGAGATATAGGCGGCCTGTCTGCGGCCCCTCGTACCTGCGCGCCGCAGCGTCTCCTTGCCCTTCTCCAGGTATTTGAGGAGCCCCTCCACGCACTCCCCCTCCAGGTAGGCCCTTTCGTGCTCCGCCCATCGGGCCTCCTCCCACTTGCGCCGGGTGTTCTGAGCCGCCACGTCGGCCGCGGTCCAGGAGCGCAGGTCCTCGTTCAGCGCGATGTAATCCGCGCCGTCGTAGGCGTCTTGGCTGTACCCGCGGAGGAGGCGCCCGTCCGGCCCCACGTCGCATCCGGAAAGCCACTGGTACGTGTGAGACCCTGTCCCCGCCCCTGTGGTCAGCTCCGCCCGCTCGGCCTCGCCTCTCGAGAGCCCTACGGGCTGTGGCTGTGGTTGGCCAAAGCCTTTTCGGTGTAAACCGAAAACAAAACCAGAAAGAATCCCCGAGGGCTCTTCCCGGATGGGGGGTCGGTGGGGGTGGGGCTGTTGGCGGACCTCGGGGTGATGCTCAGACCGGAGAGTCGGGGCTATCCGGGGGAATAGGAGTCGTGACCTGGACCCGGGCCCCTCATCGCTCACCGGCCTCGCTCTGGTTGTAATAGCTGCGCAGGATGTTCAGGCTCCCTCGGGCAGTCCGTGCGGTGTTTTCGTAGATCCGCGTGTTCCTGTCCCGATACCCCGGCTCCTCCTGCTCCACCTGCTTCATCCACGGCGCCTGTGTCTCCACCCGCGGACTCGCAGCGTCGCTGTCGAACCGTTCGAACTGCGTGTTGTCCACGTAGCCGACGACCAGAAAGCGAGGCTCCCCACTGTTGGGCCGGGACATGGCCGTGTAGAAATACCTCAAGGAGTGGAAACCTGGAGGCGGAGAGGAGCTGAGACCCTGGCGACCCTTTTTCCTGCGCGGGTCTCGGGTCCGAGTTTGATGGGCCCGGAAGGGACGAGGGGGCGAGAGGAGGACGTTAGAGTCTGAAAGTCGGCGGTACTTGTGAGGGGGCGGAAATCAGGACCTAGCGGGGTCGAGGCGGCGCGGGAGGGGGGGGGGGGGGTCGGAGGGAGGGGCTGGGCCAGTGGGGACGCGCCTTCCCCAGGGGTCCTACGCCGCTGCCCGGCTGTCCCTTCGCTCCGCCTGACGGAGGCGTTTCCCTCCGGACCCCGCACTCACCTGCCCAGGTCTCGGTCAGGGCTAGCAATAGCAGGAGGAGGATTCGGGGCGCACGAGCCCATGCTCGGGGTCTGGGGACAATCTGAGTCTGGCGATTTATATCTGGATCTGCGTTGACGCTGACTGG
>NW_011921633.1:0-2610 GCF_000151845.1 Pteropus vampyrus
CTCCCCTAAGAGTTCCTGCAGAAGAGAGAAGTAGTGAGAGTGCGTGTATCTTCTCAGAGCTTCCCCAGCCCGATCGACCTCTTTCTGCCCTCGTAACCTCTGCCGTCCCTGGGCCTACCGTGGCCCCCTGACCGCAGCCAGCCCTCGCCTGTGCTCAGGCTCCCGCGACCTGGCTCTGTGGCGCCACGGACAGCGCATTGGACTTCTAACTCAAAGGCTCCCATGCCTTCCACCTGCTCAGGGACTTTGCTCCCCTCCCCGATCATGATCACTTATCACTCCTTCCACAGTAGAGCTTCCCCCGCCGCCGCCCCCCCCCCACCCCGCCCGCAAAGGGCGGGGACCCGTTCATCTTCGGAGCGAAACCGCTCCGGCATATCCTGAGACCATCTGCTCTTCGACCCCCTTCCACCGAGCGTCTGTCCCTGTCACTCCACTGCAAACTGGTCTTGTCAAGGCCACGATTGACATCCAAGTTGATCCCATACCCGCTTGTGTAGGCTCATCGCAGGCCACCACTCGGTCGCCTCGGGCGCATTTGACCATTCCGTTCTCTTGCGCTCATTTGATGTTTCTGAGGGGAGGGGTCGTGCCACAACATATTCTACTGTTCTCCGCGAGGCACGCGTTCCACGGTATGCCCCGTTGACCTGGATGGAGTGTGGAAAGTCTTGGGTCGACACGAAAGACGAACCACAGCAAAGAGTGTCTGTCTGGGCCCATCGCGGCGGAAAGGGCCCCCAGAGGCGGTGGCGGGCAGAGGTGGTCAGAGAGCTCAGACAAGGGAGGCGAGGCAAGAAGTGAAGAGGAGCACCAAGTAAGAGACGGTTTCACCCCATTCACACTCGGGACGCACAGGAGGACACTGCACCATGACCCAGCAGTGTCTTTGGGCAGACGGACGGCTGGAGTGCAGGAATAGAACTTTAGGCAGCTGACTTGGTTCCTGCTGTGGTATAGGTGAGACCCCAGGGGACGGCACTCCTCGAAGTGGCTGACCAGAGCCAGGGGTTCACGAGGGAGGCCTCAGCCGGCCGGGGGCAGATGACGCTGCTGCCGAGGCTGCGGGGTGGGCGGTCCTGCCCAGGGGAGGGATGGAGGATGGCACACAGATTCACGGGGGTCAGCAGAGTGAGGTGAGACCGAGTCGGCCAGGGAGCGCCAGGTCCTGACCAAGAGGTGAGCGTCAGAAATGCGAGTTTCACCGTCCCCACCCGTGGGCGGTGCCGGTCAGCTGCAGCAGCAGCTGGAACCGGGAGGCCAGGGCCATCCTTCCTCAGAGGTCACCTAGAATACCGTGAGCCACAGAGGTGTGGCGTAGGTCCCCTTCCTCCACCCTCACACAGACTCGGGAGCCACACGTTCGCCTTCCCTGTCCTGGAAAGAAGGAAGGATGTGGGGCGGAAACGTCCACTGAAACCGAGTGGGCATTTGTACACACGCGCCAGTCACGTGTTGGCGTCCGACCACACTCACCGGATTGGAAGTAAACTCAGAGTTCTTTTTTTACCCCCTTACGTCCCCGGTCACAGGGTGGGCATTCCTCGCGAAGGTCAGATCAGCCGGGAGAGAAGAAACGAACCAAAGTGCCCCTGCGGTCTGAGGAGCACGAGTGAATCTGGGATGTCAGCACGCGCCATCCCCACCGGATCCTCCTGTGCCCGTCTTCCAATGAGTCCCTTTGAGAGGAGCCTGGGGGTCCTTGCCTCCTCCACTCTTTAACCCAGCACGACGTTCGACGTCCCGGGAACGGACCTCTAACACGGATCACGGAAAGAAGAGAGGCCCACGTGGACTCACGGAGTGGAGGAGCTGATGAAAGTGGTCCCTGGGGTGAACGGGGCCCCCCTCGAGGCCGTGCTTACCCCCCCACCCCCCACCCCACAGGCAATGCCAGGCTCCTTCTCCGCTGACGACGCGGGCTTTCACTTCAAGGCCTGGGTCCTGGAGCTGGACTTCAGAAAGTGTTTCCAGAGCCAGAAAAGGAAGCCCGGAGGAACATGACGAAAGCCGACCTTTTTCATGAGAAGAAGGCGGTTTATCAGTCATATTTGTTTGAAGGTAAATCATGCCAGCGTCCGGCCTAGAGTTGAAAGGCCTGGCTGAGAATCGCAGTAGTTGCCGACAGACCCAGAAACCTCTCCCAAGATCCCGTGGCCAGCCGGCTGTGTCCGCAGAGGAAACACTCTCCCAGGGAGTCCCTGGCCACCTGGCCCAGACCTCAGGGCCTGAGGCAGGGGCAGGGCTTTCTGTCCTGAGAGAGCACCAAACAGGCCCTGCTAGTGAAGGGCAGGGCGCGGGCCGCCACTTCCTGGAAACCCAGGGGCCCCTGGCCCCTTTTGGTCTGTTTCCGTCGAGGAGAGCCCAAGCAATAGGACCGAAAACATCAATTCGGCGGCTGTAACAGGCGTACCTTACGTGCAGCTACGTGACTTAGAATCCGTGTACGTACCCATTGCCCCACTTGGTTCTCGCAACCCACCAAGGAGAGACAGCAATGATCTGAGGCCCCGCCCGAGTCTGTCAAATGGAAACTTGTGCCTCTACCCAGGGATCGAGAGGGCTCAATGTGCAGGAAGGTCTTGGTTCGCCTCTTGTCACAGGCATGCT
>NW_011921634.1:0-2610 GCF_000151845.1 Pteropus vampyrus
TGGGGAAACTTTAAAACGTTAGGGTCCTATTAAACACTTTCGGAAACCACCAAAGGAAATGGTCAACGGGTCCCAGGAGGAATTGAATCTCAATCGCAAAACAAATGGGATAATCCATTCGGAGCCTTCTTCCCTCGCAGGGATAGCTAACTAAAATTCAGGGCGGGAAAAAACTAGACAAATGACATAGCGGCATGGAACCCTAAAAATATTGCTTCCACAGATGCAATGTACAGTATACTATGTGTAGGATAGTTTGCCCTTTCCCAAAAAAAAACTGCCATAGGTCAAACTCCACCCTAAGAAATTGAAAATGGATGTTCTAAAAAAGAATTACATAAATATACACAGAAGCGATACTGCCGAAGGAACGGGTGTTAAAACGATTTAGTTACCCGTGAAATGGTGAATGAATAAACTAAGATCAATTCTTTAAAATTAATAAAGTAAAAAGATGCAGAGTACATATAAAATGCTATGGCAAATCCTCAGAAACAAACATAGAATTAATGTAGGATACAGTGGTTCCACTGAATGTTGAAAGGCCAAAATATTGGAATTCGGGGACATGAGCACATATCTCTACACCCACATTTATGGCAGCATGATTCGCACTAGCCAGGATCTGGAAACGATACAGGGTCCATTGATACACAGAACAAATGCGGTACATACAGAAGATTAGTAGTGAGCCTTAACAGCTCAGGTGATACTGCCCCAATTACAGAACAGCAGTACGCAGACGTGGTTCAATCAAGGAAAGGAAGCTACTCTTACTGTGCCGCTCCTACTAACTGGACACACCTGCCACTCTATCAATATCCACTGTACCAGGTGTCGAGGATCAATCTCCTCAGAACTGCAAGTCATCATGGCGGCTCTTGCGCCAGGGTTTCAGAAACTTCTACCAGGTGTCGGGGAACAACGACCCGGAACGCATTACATGCGGTGAAATTTTTCTATTACAGTATTCTGCAACACTGACGCCAAGAAAACAAACTAGTAACCGAAAGAGGGTGTTGTCGGCATCACAACTAAGACATGGATCAAGGGAGCATTATAGAGCCCAAATCTGACCCCACATCAATGTCCCTAGGGTTCCCGGACAGCCGCACAAAGAAAGACAGAGCACTAGCAGACAAGCCAAGGAAAAAAGAATTTTCCACACCACCCCTTGCTCTACTGTGGCCTCAGAAGACCGAGACGTCTACGCCAAACCCTCTGGACCATTCGCGCATGAAGAAGCTTCTCCCTACCTGTTCCTCCTGTGGCCCAAAATCCCAGGAAGCTTCTGAGGTAAACCAGGTACAGACGCAGTCCCACCTCGTCCCAGAAACTCGGGACCTCTACGAGCAATGCTGCACTGACTGAAATCTCCTCAGAACTGCAAGTCATCACGGCAGCTATCGCGAGATCGCGGCACACCAGCCCGGGGCTCTCATGAGACGGCGGCCCACCAGCCCGGGGCTCTCGCGAGACCGCGGCCCACCAGCGGAGGGTCTCGCGTGACCGCGGCCCACCAGCCCGGAGGGTCTCGCGTGACCGCGGCCCACCAGCCCGGGGCTCTCACGAGATCGCGGCCCACCAGCGGAGGCTTTCGCGAGATCGCGGCCCACCAGACCGGGGCTCTTGCGAGATCGCGGCCACCTGCCCGGGGCTCTTGCGAGAGCGCGGCCCACCCACCCGGGGCTCTCGAGTCAGGGTTTCATAAACTTCTACCATAGGAAGTGCTTGCTTTAAGTTTGCCTGAGTTAATAATAGTCAAAAAATGGTCTGAAGTATTCACTTAAACCAGACCGGACAAACTGTTCCTGAGAACTCCACAGGCTGCAGTGTCACCCATACCCTAGGTGCTCACACAGCGCCCTCTGCTGTTTACACGATAGAACAGCTTAGATGGATAAGTCGACTCTGAGACTCATCTCAGCCATGCCCCAGGACGACCCCTCTGCCACTCACAGGCTTGCGGAAGGGGAGAGGACATAGTGGCCTTGGAGACTCGCCTAATCCCTTACACGGGGACCTCCTCTGCCCATCACGATCTGGCAGCAGCTAAGATAGAGCATGCCCCTCTAAGTCTCTTCTCAATCATTTTTCCAGGACCTCGTAGGTCCCTCACATACCAAGTTTATGCCACCAGAAAGACTTTGCCAAGGTCTCTGTTCCCACGTTTTCCAGCCCCCATAGCCCTTCACATACGGTGCTTGTGCGAGACTGGACAAATCGCATCCAATTCTCTACTGCGCTGTATTCCGGGAACCCCCTTTGCACTTCCTAGAACAGGGATAGAGAAATCACGTCCAAGTAAGTCTCTACTGCCTCCTACCAAAGTGAGAAGAAAAGAAAAGTGTAGGGAGCTAAAGCTCCCAAAATTCAAAAGAGTGCATGGATTATCTTGGGAGGCCTGCTTGCATAAAAAAGGGAAAAGGCTGGTTCTGTGGAATTGCAGGAAGAAGAATAAGTATAGAAAAAGGGAGTGTCAAAGGGAGTGTCAAAGGAAGTGTGGATTGTACCTTGATCTTCAGGATGTTACTTTAATTATGTTATCTTGGGATACACAAAGGAAAAGATTATGTATAAAAAGGAGCCTAAGAAATAAACTCGGAGAGA
>NW_011921635.1:0-2608 GCF_000151845.1 Pteropus vampyrus
TAGTGGAAATTCGTACGAAGCGGGAACAGACCGCCGTGTGATGGAAGGGAGCGCAAATGATGAAGAGGAAATGCCGGGATGGCGTTTCACGCTGTCTTTGGTTTCTTCCCATGAAGAGGGTGTGGAAACACTGTCAAAGTGAACGAAAGATCACAGCACGTGTCAGGAAACAGGTTTCGGAATAGGTGCCTTTGGTAAGCCAGAGGTGCAGGCAACGAGTCCAGGCTACTAGTGGTGTGTCCCGTGAAGTCGATGGCAGTGCCCGCTCCAAGTAGTGGAAAGTGTTACATTTCCTGCCCGTTCTCCGTGGAATACGTGTCCGATCTGAGCAATACGGTCACTCCCGCTTTTCTGCGCGTAGCCAACTAACGACCCAGACTGACGCCACTGTAGGTGTCTTACCCGCGCCCAGAAACCAGTAGTACAGACTGGGGAGCAATCGTCTTTGGGGCGCCATGCTCTCGAATCAGCCCCCTGCTTAGACTCCACGAAGAGAATCACGTGCAACGGCAGCTTTCCTGGGGCTTATACTAGTGGATCTTCCCAGCTCCATTGTACGCTGTTTGCTGTCCGAAGAGAAGGAGAAGCCAGTGGATCTTCTTTCTGGGTGGCGTCCAGGCGAACGTGATGAGGAATCTTTCCGGCCAAGTCCTGAATGCAATGTGATTTCTCGCGAAGGCGATTCCCTAATCGGGGGCACTGTGTCGTGGACTCTATATAAACACGGGACAGGTTTGCCGAAGCTGCGTCTAAGAGGCGATTTGTCATCTGCTCTAAGTAGGCATCCTTGGAGTCTTGGAACATCTACCGAGGACGAAAGCCATTAGTGAAACTGCCCGTCGTCATCGGGGAAATTCGTGCGAAGCGGGAACAGACTGCCGTGTGTTGCAAGGGAGCGTAAATGATGAAGGGGACGCACACGGTTGTGGGAAAGAGGCCGGCCTGGGGTGTCCACGCTCTATGTCGTTACGGCCCATGAAGAGGCCCTAAAGCACTATAAGGTTTACTGGAAGCATGTTTCACTTGTCAAGGAAACCTGTTGGGGAACATGTGCTTTTGCCGAGGTCGAAGTGCACGGAAAGATTCAGTGCGACTATTGGTGTGCCCCGTGACGTCTAAGACAGCGCTCACGCAATGGCGAGGAAGGATTGACAGTCGTTACCTGGAATCCATGGATTCTGAGCAACATTCGCTCCCGTGTTCTTTTCCGCGGGGACCATCATCCCACGCTGACACGACTGCTGCTTTTTCCTTGGCGCCAGGACCTCGGCAACAAGACAGCAGAGAAAGACCCTTGAGGGATCTATGCTCTCCGACGAAGCATCTGCTTCGACTCCTTGAGCAGAAACGAATGCAACGGCAGCTTTCCTCGAGCTTCAGCCGTGGATCTTTCCCAGCTATACTGTGCCGCGTTTCTTGGCGAAAAGCAAGAAGCCGCTGGACCCTCTTTGCCGCGTCCCCGGCGAATGCCAAGAGAAAGTTTCCTGGTGAGGACGTGGTTGTAAGCCGTATCTGCAGCCAACCGTACCCTAAATCGAGAGAAATACGTTTTGGAGCTCCTCTAGACCTCGAAAGGGACTCCCAAAGAGGTTTCTGAGGAGGCTCTAACTCACCGTTAGAGACACAAAGGTGGGAATCCCATTATGCTGAACCACGAGGTGGGCTGTCTCTGAGGAGCCACTGGCTTTCTGCAAGCTTCTGTTTCCCAACTCATCGTACATGTCAAGGGAGAACGTGTCATCAGAATTGCCTGCCGTACGGCACCCCAGAGGAGATTGTATATCTGCTGTGTATAAGCTGCCTTGGACTCTTCTCTCATGTGCAAAGAACGAATGCCATTTCGGAACACCGACTGGTTTCTTCGTGGAAATTCGTTCGAAGCGGGATCAGGCTGCCCCGTGTCGCAAGGGAGCGTAAATGCTGAAGGGGACTCAGACGCTTGTGATGAACAGGGTTGCGGGGGGGGTCTTTCAATACCCGAGCTCTTTCTTCTCACGCACTGAATTTCAGACACTAGAACAGTTAGGGAAAGATTGCGTCGTATGTCAAGGGAACGGGTTTTTCGAGACGTGCGTTTGGTAAGCCAGAAGTGCTGTGAATGATCCCAAGCTACTCTCGGTGTGTCCCGGGAAGTCTAAGGCGGCCTTGAAACAGTGTAGAGGCAAGGGTAAGGTTCTTCTCTCTTCTTCGCTGAGTTCAGTTCTGATTTGAGAAAGAACTTGGCCCCCGTGTTCTTGACGGCAGGCCACGAGCCAGCCAGGCTTACACGACCGTAGCTTTCTGGCCAGCGCCCGGAGTTCAGTAACACCCGTTGGGGAGCCAAGGTCTTCGGAGATCCAAGCTCTCGAACAAACCATCTGCTTAGACTATGTGGACACGTACGAAGGCAATGGCGGCTTTCCTGTAGCTCGTACGAGTGGATCCGCAGCAGCTCCGCCGTACACTCTTTCGTGACCAGAGTTCACAGAAGCCAGCGGATCTTCTCCGTAGTGTCCCAGGCGAATGCGATGGCAAAGCTTTCTGGGGAGGAAGGGGTCGTCCTGCGTTTTCTCACTAAACATTCATTCCATGCATGAAGACCAAATGGCGAGCGGAGCGTCCAGCAACG
>NW_011921636.1:0-2607 GCF_000151845.1 Pteropus vampyrus
AAAAGGTGGAAGGGAAAAAACAAGTTTCCTAACCACGCGTAACTTTCAAAAATTATCGTTAATAGAGCATCTGGAGAATCAGTTTTGATCTCTTAGTCTGGGCAAGGCAAGTCAAGAATGGAGTAGATTGTTGGGTTTACATTGTGTAGGGTATATCTTAAATTTTGTTTTCCCGTTTTCCTCTTATGGTAACTGTAAACATTAACAGTATGGACAAACACTTTGTAGTATTCTCTGCATGAATCTTCCTTTGTTCTGTAGATTTCTCCTTGTATGGCCATTGGGATGATGAGGCCGTCTCCAAAGGTAGCAGTACCTTCCAGGGTCTGAAAACAGTCTGGTCTAATAGTCACTAATTTATGTACTCACTAATTTATGTAGCTCTTCTGCCTTATCCCTGTTTCAGAATGTTGGAACAGATTTCAAAAGATGTAAAAACATCAGAAATCTGACAAAAATGGAGGACGATTTTTCAAAGCCCGATCATAATTACAAGGAAAGTCTCAGCATTTTCTAGGGTCTTCCTGCTGAGTCTATTAGAAATGAAAATACAAGCTGCTACCGCCTGAGGCATTTTGAGCCAAAGTAAGGGAAAAAATTTGAAAGTGCCAGTTTTTAAAACACAAGGTCTCATTTGTATGTCCCTAATCCTCTTTTTGTGTCCTTAAAAATTGGGAAGAGGTACTAAAATACCTTAGCGTTATCACCTTATCTGTAGACAGGAAGAGGCTACAATCTAACATCTTCCACAGATATGCTATTTGGTGGAGTAGTTCTGTCTGAACAGAGATTTGGAGAATCCCTGCTCTTTCTTAGATCCTGCCCCTTTTGACGCCCTTTCTCCCTCTGTTGATAAAAGATTTCTGCTTGAAAGTTCAGTTAAGTGGATTTGAGAAAGAAAGCTGCCATCTCGTAATGGCACCAGGAGAATTCATGTTTGGGATACTGTTAGCTCCTGTACACAGCTGTAGCAGAAATGATGGAGGAGTGTTGGCAGAAGTAAGCAGTACCCTTCCTTGTTCACCCTGTTTTCCTATGTAGTCTATTTCTGCAGGGTTTTCGAGAATGTGAAGTGCTGTCAGGGATTTTCCTCTAATACATTTAGATGGGTGTGAACCATTAGTAAAAGTGAGAACTTGGACTTAGTGACTCACACTATTTATTGAAAGTTTCCTGCCTGTTTGAAAAGGGCCACTTTTAAAAATACAGGTCTCCACTGTGTATTCCTGTTCTCCTTTCTCCCGCCTCCTTAAAAGTTGCGAAAAATAAAAGATCTCAGCAATAGACAGAAAGGCTCCAAGTAGGAGCCCAGGAACCAGCTTTGACCTCCCTCCTACTCTGTACCATTGCTTTCCGTGTTACCTCACTACAACTTACCTGTTGAGCTCTTTTCATTTTCATGCTTATGTAAATTCCACGTGAGCGTATAATAAAAATCCTAGTCCCGGTCTGCATCGTTAGGTCTAAATTAGAAGTGGTGTGAGTTCATTGTCTCCTGGAAAATTCGGTTGGCAGTAAAACAACATTTGTGAAGCTAGCTCGTTGTGCTTAGATACTGATGGGTTTTCTGCGGTTGACTGGCCGTTTGGTCTCAGGAGGAGTTCGGGTGCAGCGGGGTAGAGGGTGGGGTCAGGCATGAGGTGAGGTTTTAGGATCAACGGGACAAGAGTTCTGGGAGTGCCGGTCCTGGGACAATTTGCCAGTCTGTGAACTCATGCTCGAGGGATGTGGTCGGTTCCTGGGCTAAATCCAATGCGATCCCTCCATGCTTTTCATTGCCTACCTTTGAGTCACATTCATGTGACCGAGCATGGACTCATGTGACCTGGCATGACTCTTCCCGTTCTTGGGACCCAGCATGAACCCACGTATCTTTCTGCAGGCAGACTTTGCTCTGCATTTTTATTAAACACAGTAGAGAAGTTTCACGAGGCTTTTTTCGTGGTTCCATTGTGGTGAGGCAGTCAGTGTCCCTTTGGCTCCCCCAGGTGGTGTGTGGTGAGACTGCCATGGGAGGGAAAGATTTCTGAGAAGCTCCCTGTGTGCAAGGAATGGTGTGGGGTGTGGATAGAAGGTTGATCGGAGGAACTAGGAGAGGATTGTTTTGGTGTGGAAAACTCCGGTTTTTGTTATTTGTAATGTAAGATAGTAAGCGTGCCTAGAAGCACTAAAATTGGTTTATCTATTTTTTGCTTTATATTATATAGCAACTGAAGATATTTGGGTCCATCGGTGTACAGGTAATGGGGAACCGCTTCTATCTTAATTCTAGCCCGCATTTCCCCAACTCGAAGAACAACTTTCATAGAGATTCCGATTGATGGAGACAGTATTTGTGAATAAAGAAATTTGGAGAGTTTGGATCCTGCCTGTTTTCATCCCTCCTCCCTCCCTTGTTTTTTAAAGATGCTTGGGCTTGAAGGAGCATTTAGATTGGATTTAAGAACTAGAAAGCTGCCATCTGCTTAGGCACCAGGAGAATTAATGGCTGGAATACTGCTATCTCCTGAAAAGTACTGTAGCTGAGAGAGACCACAGGTGTGTTGGCAGAGGTAAGCAGTGTATCTATCCCATCAACCTTTTTAGTATATTTCTGCATGGTTTGGG
>NW_011921637.1:0-1228 GCF_000151845.1 Pteropus vampyrus
GAAAGTAAAAGGATGGAAAAAAAAGATATATCATGCAAGCATTAACCAAAAGAAGCAAGAGTGGCTAAACTAATATCAGAGTAGAATTCAGAGCAAAGAAAATAATCAGACAAAGAGAGGTACATTAGATAATGACAAAAGGATAATCCACCACTCACTATATGAGTATACCAAACAACAGAGTTGCAAAATATATGAAGCAAAAACTGAGAACTGAAAAGAAAATAGACAAATTTACAATTATAGTCAGAGACTTCAATACCTCTCTTTCAACAGTTAATAGAACTAGACAGAAAATCAGCAAGGATATTATAAAGAACTCAACCCTACCATCAAAAGGATCTATCTCAATGACATTTATAGAACGCTCTACCCAAGAACAGAAGAACATACTTTCTTTTCAAGTGCCCATGAAACCTATATCAAGATAGACTATATCTTGAGTCATAAAACAAATGCCTACATATTTAAAAGAATTGAAATTATACTTAGTGTGGTTCTCCAACCACAATGTAATCAAACTAAAATTTAGTTACTCAGTGATAATAGAAAAATCTCCATGCATTTGGAAACTGAGCAATGCTCCTAAGTAATACATGGGTGAAAAACTCTCAAAGGAAATTTTAAATGCTTTGAACAGAATAAAAATGAACAGAAAATTTATCAAAAATGTGTGGTACACAGTTAAATCTGTGCTGAGCTGGAAATGCATAGCACAAAACACATGTATTAGAAAAGAGAAAAAGTTTCAAATCGATCATTAAAGTTCTTACCTCAAAAACCTAGAAAAAAAAAGAGCCAAATGAACCTAAAAGAAACAGAATGAAGTAAATAACGGAAACTAAAGTATATATTAATGAAATTAAAAAGAGAAAATCAATTGAAACAAAGAGCTAGTTCTTTGAAAATCTGAATAAAATTGACAAAATCTCTAGGCAGAACTGCCCAAAAAAAAATGAGTAGATGATATAAATTATCTAATATCAGGGAATGAAATTGGAAATATAATCTATAGATCCTGCCAACATCGAAAGATAATAAAGAATTACTACCAACCAATCTACCAGACACTTAAATTTTGAAAACATGTATTTGCTCCTAGGTCCTCTCACAAACAGTAAAGAGAGAAAAAAACCCCACTACCATACTCATCCCATTATGAAATGGCATCCCTAAGGATTTCTTATCTTATAACCCATTAACGAAATTTTTTTCGTAATTTTTAAAA
>NW_011921638.1:0-2600 GCF_000151845.1 Pteropus vampyrus
AGTTTCTCAAGTCTCGCCGTGAAGAGCGAGGTTTTCCTCTTCTTCCCTGTCCTCTTCAATATTCAGGTTTGACTTCAGCGAGTTCTGTGCCGCACACTTCTTTCTGGGAGACGCATGGCAAAGCAAGCCTGACAGGACCGTATCTGTGTCTACGAGGCGGCTCTTTTCAGCCTGAAAAACCCCAGGGAAATACTCTTTGGCGAGCCATAGTCCTGGCCACGGCATGGTGCTATCGGAAAAGATACTGATGCACTGACGGCTTTCTGACAGTTTCTGGCGCGGTGCTTACCGCGTACCCTAAATATTGTTATTTGGCCGAGGGTCAAAGTCCCTATCTTCGGGGAGCGTGACAGTGGAAAATACTCCATCTTTCAAGTGAGGAGGTGCTTGGAAACTGTGTCCTCAGCAACGGGGTTTCTGAACTGAACGGGAAATGTGCTGTGGAATGCATGGGGAAACGGTATCCGTCTCCCCAGGGCCATTCTGAAGAGGCACGGACACACCGTGGCGGCCGTAATGCCCTGAATCAAAAGTGTTCGATCACTTTTGGTAGGGAGAGCCCTCTGAGGCAAAAGGCATCTCGCAATGACTTTTCCGTGAGCCACTTCCCCACTTCAAGCTTCAGTTTTCTAGGGGTACTGCAAACGCATCAAACGGGCCAGGTAATATTTCCAGAATCTGATCTGCCGGCAGTGTCGTGGTCAGGAGCGACTTAATATCAGCCGTGGGCCAAGCAAGCTTGGACTCTTCCGACACCTGCAGAGTGTGAAAGCGATTCCCGAAAACGGGCACTCTCCTCGGTGCGATTTCGTACGAAGCGGGTTCCGGCTTCCATGTGTTGCAAGCAAGCGCAGATGCCGAAGAGCACGCAAAGCATGAGGAAAACAGCGTGCTACGAGCTTTCCATACTGTGCTTCGTTACTCCCGTGACAAGGATCTAGAAACAGTAGTAAAGCAAAACTCGCACCCAAGGCCAATGTACAGCTTCTCGCATACTTCCCCTTTGGAAGTAGGAAGTCCAGCCTGCGTTTCTTTGCTACTCATCTTGGACGCACTGAGGCCTACGGCGGCATTCTCGCCATGTAGAGAAAGGTGGCATATTTCAGAGCTGGATTCGTGGAATCCATGAATCCTTTGTTCACAGCGTGGCCCAGTGTTCTTTACAAGAGAAAAGCTGAACGCCAGCCCGCACGACGCCGGCTCTCTTGACGATGTGACTGTGTTTCAGTACAAAGCCTGCAGAAAAGCAGTCTTTGGAGATCCGTGCTCTTGAACAGAGCATGCGATTACCCTACATGAAAACGGACTGCTGCAGTGGCAGATTTGCTGCCGTTTGTCATTGTGGTACTTTCCCAGGACTCTGAGTCCCTGTGTCTCTGCCGAACATAATGGAGAGCCGCCGTGTCTTGCCTGCAGTCTGAAAGCCGAATACGAGGTGAGGTTTGTCTGCCGAGCGGGAGCCTTTCGTCTGTGTCCGCAGCAGTGCAGTTCCTGAAGTCAACAGGAGAGAAGTTGTGGAATACATAGACCAATCGAACCCGACTCCCTAAGCAGTTCCCGAAGAGACCCTCACACACTGCTGGGGCCTGACTGCTGGGATTCTAATCGGTCTGATCGGGAAGACAGAGCACTCTGAAGCAAATTACCGCTCGCAAAGGCTTTTCATGGGCGGCTTTCGTGCTCCGAGCTGCCGTTTCCCAGTGCGGCTCCAACAGCTTCTCATGGGCCAAGGAATTCTTAGATGATCTGAGTTGCAGCACTCCTGTGGTAAGGAGAGGGTTTAGATCTGCAGTGTGTGATGCATTCTTGGACTCCTCCCAGATTCACAGAGCGCAGATGCCAGTCTAGACCATTGGCTCCTTTCATGCTGCCAATACGTCCGATTCTGCTTCTGGCTGCAACACGTTGACAGAAGGAGTCAAAGTGGACGCGAACTCTAAGCGCTGTCAGAAAGAAGATGCTAGCGTGATTCAATGCAGTGCTGCATCGGTTGTCATCAAGAGGATGCAGAAACAGGATCCAAGCTGGAGAAAGTATCCAGCGCAAGTCGAGGGAGCCGCATTGGATACCTGTCTATCGTCCGTGGACTTTCCATTCAACGTTTCAAGGCTACTGCGAAGATGTGCTGCGAATATCCTGGCTTCAGTCTCGCCGTGAAGAGCGAGGTTTTCCTCTTCTTCCCTGTCCTCTTCAGATTCAGGTTTGACTTCAGCTAGTTCTGGGCCGCACACTTCTTTCTGGGAGACGCATGGCAAAGCAAGCCTGACAGGACCGTATCTGTGTCTACGAGGCGGCTCTTTTCAGCCTGAAAAACCCCAGGGAAATACTCTTTGGCGAGCCATAGTCCTGGCCACGGCATGGTGCTATCGGAAAAGATACTGATGCACTGACGGCTTTCTGACAGTTTCTGGCGCGGTGCTTACCGCGTACCCTAAATATTGTTATTTGGCCGAGGGTCAAAGTCCCTATCTTCGGGGAGCGTGACAGTAGAAAATACTCCATCTTTCAAGTGAGGAGATGCTTGGAAACTGTGTCCTCAGCAACGGGGTTTCTGAACTGAACGGGAAATGTGCTGTGGAATGCATGGGGAAACGGTATCC
>NW_011921639.1:0-1159 GCF_000151845.1 Pteropus vampyrus
TCACCTCTTTTCTTTCTCCTTCCCTTGTTCTCTTTCTCTCTCTCTCTCTTTTTTTTAACGGTTCTGATTTCCTTGGATATTTGTAGGATCTTCTGGTTAATCTTGGTGTAGGTATGGGTCTTTCTCTATTCATTCCACTTAGTACTTGGTTGCTGCTTTCTTCACTATGTTTCACCATTTAGCATGTTTCTTATAATTTTTAATATTTTAATGTCTTAAAGTATATAATTTACTGACGAGCCCCAAGTATACCTGCATTAGTGTCTTATTCCTGCTATAATAAATTAACACAAACTTAGTGAATTAAACAACATAATTGATTATCTTACAATACTGGAGATCAGAAATCTGAAATGGTTTCAGAGCGCTAAAACTGAGATGTCTGAAGAGTTGCGTTCCTTCTGGAAGTTCTAGGGGATAATACATCTTGTCTTTTACACCTTCTCTAGGCTACCTACATTTCTTGACTCCTGGTCACTTCTTCCATCTTCAGCCTTGAAGGGTAGCATCTGTAAATCTCTGTCTCTCTGATCACTGTTTCCGTTATCATAATGCTTTCTCTGTCTCCGACATGGTTGTCTCCTTCTTATAAGGATGCTTATGATTACATTGAGCCAACTTAATAATTCAGGGTAGTCTATTCATCTGAATATCCTTAATTTAATCACATCCACAAAGTCTTTTCTGCTATGTACAGCAATATATCCATAGATTTCAAGGATGAGAATGTAAACATTTTTCATGGAAGGGTATCATTATTGAATTAGCCTCATTATATTGTCACAGGTAATTTCCTTTTCAGTCATTTCTTTATTTCATCATAATGAAATATTGAGACACAGGTAAAGATAACATTTTAATGCTTCCAATTTTATGGGAGAAAATTTAAATCAGTGTCTTCATCCTAATACCTGTGACTTACACATCTTTTGCTGTTAACATATTTCCTGGCATGAAAGAAATTAATAAAATACAATATATTATTAATTTTATGTAACAGATATAAATATTACTGTATTTATTTCATATGACAGTCAATAATTAGAAAATAAATTTTACCGTATATGACGTATTTATGTATATGTATTTATGTGTGCTGTTCACGGGTTTCTGAGATTTTTAGTTGTGACCGAGCTCTTCTCATGTCTCCAGCATCCTG
>NW_011921640.1:0-1100 GCF_000151845.1 Pteropus vampyrus
GTTTAGAAAATGTTGAAAATTTTCAGATTTTTAGATTAAAATTTAGATATGTTATTAACTGCTAATAATTTTGTTATGTGTCAACATCATTTTATTTTACATTTGTTGAGTTTTTTTTAAAAATGGCTTAGAATATCATCTTTGTGGATTTGTCTATTTCTCCTTTCATTTCTAACAGCTTTTTGCATCATGAATTTCAATAATCTATTTTCAGATGTGTATAAATTTAAGATTATATGTCTTCTTAGAGCTATAATCCCTTTTATCATTATGTAATATTCTTGTTTATCACTGATAGTATTTGTTATTAATCCTAATTCTTTGGATATTAATATTACTATTCCAGTTCTTTTAAATTGTGTTTACATGGTATATCTTTCTCCATCTTTTAATTTTAATTTTAAATTTAAAGTGAGTTTCTTTTAGATAACGCAATTATCTCTTTTTTTTAATCAAGTATGATAATCTTAGCATTTTACACAACTGTTGGACTCATGTTTTTACATTTTATTTTATTGTCATAAGAACACTTCACATGAGATCTATCCTCTTAAAATTTTAAGTGTATAATACAAAAAAATTGTTGTGAACTCTACATACAATGTTGTACAGCAGATCTCTAAAACTTATTTGCTTTAGTTAGCTGAAAAATTATGAATATTAATTTGTATTTCATCATTTATTTCTTCTTGCTCCTGGCAACCACCATTCCACTATTTGATTCTTGAATTTGAGTGTTTTTGATATCTTATATAATTATAATCAATATCGCAAAAGAGATATCAGCATCCCCATTTTCATTGTGGCTTTATTCTCAACAGACAAAATGTACAATAACCTAAATGTTTATCAAAAAATTAATGGATAAAGAAAATGTGGTCGGTATACACAGTGAATTACTACTCAGCTTTAATGAAGAAGATTCTGCAGTATGGTCAACATGAATGGAACTTGAGAACCCTATGCATAGGAAATAAGCTTGTCACAGAAAGGAATCATTTATTTGTAATTTAATTCATCATATGGTAGATTAAATCTACTAATAAAGTGGGCTGCTTTATACTTGTTCCATCTATTCTTTTTCTTTTTATGCATTTTGA
>NW_011921641.1:0-1460 GCF_000151845.1 Pteropus vampyrus
GAAATACAGATGGCATCCAAGAATTCCTGAGTGCATAATCTGCAGGTCCTGGCTCAGGTGGTCTGTGCCATCACAGAGACTTTCACTCCCATCTCCCCATCTTACTGGTTCCCCCAAAGACATGTCCCTAGGTTTACTCAGTCTTACTATCAGTCTGCAGTGACGACACTCCTGTGTGTGTGCACACACACGCACACGCACGCACGCATGCACGCACCTCTGAGTATGAGTGTTCTGATCCTGAAGTAGGAATGAATACTTCCACCTGGCCATGCGCTCTTCTCGACGAGTCCCCTGCTGTCACTGAAGAGTCATTGACCCTGTTTTCCTGGGCCACTGCCGGAGCACCCTGGGTTGCGAAGGTCTTTATTCTCCAGCCTGTCCTCTCCCTATGCCTGCATTCGAGGAGAGGCCACCAGGAATCTGCCACCCCTGAGGGCCACTGGTGGCGTTAAAGTTCTGCGGTGGGGGGGGGGGGCAGGCTCATGACCTGTAAGGCCTGGAGTCCAGAGAAACAGTCGTCCCCCCCAGCACCTGGCCCAGCCCCCCAGAGAGGGCATCCACAGCCAGACGGGTGAGCTCCTTGACAAAACCTCGCCGTGGCTCTTCCTCACCAGAGCCCATCGCAATGAGGAGACAGATCTGGCCGGTGCCAAGAGCATGGAGAGCAGAGGGAGATCCGTGTAGAAGCGGGGTCGGCCGAACCGTGAGAAGGGACCAACCAACGTACAGTGTCCATCAGGCGGCAGTTGGGGAGTTTTGAGCAGGGTGGTGACATGCATGGAGTAGTCTTCTGGAAAGAATGTTCTAGTCTCTGTGCCCAAGAAGAATTGGAAGAGAAAAAGTGGAGGGTAGAACATCACCAGTCAGAGCCGCACAGGGGACCAGGCACAAGGAACCAGGCCCCCCCGAGGAAGTAGCGATTGAAGAGCTGTTGGATTCCAGGGACATTGGGAAGGGAGAGGCAGCAGGACCAGTGACTGACCAGAAGGCGGGATAGCAGAGGATGTTGGTGGCCCTAAGAGGGAAGCGCAGAGGCACCAAGACCCGAGGAGAGCCTGGACCTCGCTCTGTGGAGTCGGAGCAGAGAGTGGGAAGTGTGTACGTGGCCCCCCGGGCAGCAGGGGCTGCAGAGAGAACGGAGTAGAGCAAGGCGCTCCATCAGTAACGGAACACATGCTGGGCCACACGTGTTGCACACGCGTTCCCAGCCACACCACCTGGGCCTGCCTGCGCTGCTGCCACAGACACACACTTAGCGTTACAGTATGTGTCTTAATGCAGACATGTACTCCCGTCACTTAGAGACTGACTACCTGCAAACGAATGAATTTGCTTTGCACTGAAATTCAGCATAAAATCTAAGTATAAAAAGTGTAAAGTGAGACTTTATCCTTTTTATTGAATTTGATATGCATAAATGTCTCTTAATGTAATTCTATTTTTGTGTGATGTCCATG
>NW_011921642.1:0-2596 GCF_000151845.1 Pteropus vampyrus
GGAATGCACATGAAACTACAATGCCATACTCCCCCTTCACACAACCCAGAATTGCTATAATCCAGAAAGCCAATCATGACGAATGTCATTTATGGAGACAAAATTAAAGCCCTTAAAACACGTCAAAATGTAAAACACGGTGGCCTATGTGCACAAGTTTTCAACTCCAACCACTAAAAATGTTCTTGTCTGGTTCAAAGAATTCACTCCTTGATATATATCTCCCAACATAAAAAACAGGCATTTAATGCTTTAAAAGTGAATTTCTTCAGCATCATTGTTCAAAGAAGCAAGTATGTATAAACGATTCAGAGGTCCATCTTAATTTGTAGTACAAACGAATAAAGTGATTCTGAATTGTTACAGCAGAATTCTTTAGAATGGTACTTATGAAACATTTAATTTCTTAAACGTATTACCTTTTGGCACATACCTTTTTGTGGTGGCAAAAGACACATTTACAAATAGAACCAAATATACTTGCTTCCTTTAAGATAAATTGAATAAATCTATGTCCCATACTTTGTGCTTCATTTCTTTATCTTATTTGGAAATCTTGAGATTTTCAGTGAGTATGTATCACTTTATTAACCAAGCAAAAATTTCAAGTTTCAAGTTATTAAAAACACAGGAAAAATCATCTATATATGTATATCTATATAAATACCTATATATAGATATAGGCACATAGATATACACACAATGTCAATGCAATAACTGTTAATGTTTTACCTATAAACCGTTTATTTGTACCTACATTTGTTACAACTGAGATTTCAAAGTGCATTAATACCTGCCCTACTTGACACAACTGTAACAGAAAATATGACTTTATTTCTGTGAATCCAGTAAATACATTTCATGATAACAAGTCCATTTAATCAAATCAAGTCTTAAGCCAATCAAATATTAAAAACCAACAATAACATCCAAAGAAAGAAAATGTCCTACCTGTTTAGAAGTTAATCCAAGTCAAAGGATCCACCGGCCGTCGAAGGTAGGATTTTAGATTCTGATAGTGACTCAAACCGGTGAGCCTCCCCCCTGCTCAATGGAGGAAAGGAAACAACTCCACAAAACAGTGCAAAGAATGCAGCCCTCACAGATTCAAAGGATTGCTCCCAGAAACAAAGATTACAGACCTTCCTGACACAGGCTGTCAGGATGGCAGAGTGCACACGGTGTCTCAGATCCCCTCCGACCACAAACCAGCTCTTTCATGGCTCTGAGTGAGCTTTACCATAATAGCACTTATACAGCATTGAAAGGTAATGAAAGGTGGAGTTGAGGAAGGTCTCTTTTGGGCTGAGGCTCCTCATGGCACCCTCCTTTGAGAGCTGCCAAGGCCAGCCACCGGGTGCACCTAGGATCAGTGCATTTGCAGATGGTTGACACCAAACCAAACTCCTATAACATGGACAAGACAGAAAAAAACCACATCTGGTATAAAGAGAACCCACATCATCTCCACAGACAGCAATGTATAATCATTTCACTCCTGAATCCCAGAGGCCACCTGGAATAGCAGGTTCATAGGGAACTATGATTCCATTCTATCCCTACAGTACCTCCTTATGGCAAAGAACACACAAAAAAACAGATGTAGGGGAGGAAAGGATTTTTTCTCGAAGGAAAAGCTCAATCGAGACAACCCTAGAGCTCCAAAAAGGAAGCACATAATTTTAACTGCCCATCTAAGGTACGATAGATTCACACCACTTATACCTTCTAGCAAACACTGCAGACAAGGAATGGAAACTTTTAAGTCGTGTTAGTCAACCCTAAAAACACTGCTACGGGGAATGGAAGGAGGACCGAGATCGGTTACCAGGCTCATGTTAGCAGTTTCGGTGTCTACTACTAATATGATTATAACCAAAGCTTTTTTATCTTTCCTTCACCATTTTTAAGGAGCCAGGCTAGAAAACTGTAGTCTGTATTTTTTAATGTGGCCCTTTCCATGTTTTTTGTTTGTTTAGCTCGGTCTGCTCAGGCAGTTGTGGCCTGTGTTTACATTTCTCATCTCCTAAGGCATCTCCTTTTTTATGAAAATGACACAAAAGGCACAGTCACAGAAAACAATGACCACCCATGAAAAGAAAGTTTCAACAAAGGAAGCCGAGAGTGGCTAATTCCAAGTAGCTGGCTTCGCAAATATTTTTTTTTACAACCGTCTTAACATCTTAGTAAAAAAGACTGGCAACTCTTCTAAATTCACCCAAACCATGCAGAAATATACTAAAAAGGCTGATGGGATAGATACACTGCTTACCTCTGCCAACACACCTGTGGTCTCTCTCAGCTACAGTAGTTTTCAGGAGATAGCAGTATTCCAGCCATTAATTCTCCTGGTGCCTAAGCAGATGGCAGCTTTCTAGTTCTTAAATCCAATAGAAATGCTCCGTCGAGCCCAAGCATCTTTAAAAACCAAGGGAGGGAGGAGGGATGAAAACAGGCAGGATCTAAACTCTCCAAATTTCTTTATTCACAAATACTGTCTCCATCAATAGGAATCTCTATGAAAGTTGTTGTTAGACCTGGGGAAATGTGGGCTAGAATTAAGATAGAAGCGGTTCCCCATTACCTGTACACCGAT
>NW_011921643.1:0-2594 GCF_000151845.1 Pteropus vampyrus
CGGCCTTGGGAAAATGCATGACAACATATACAACTATAGACATCTGCTGGCAGAAGACTACAGGGAAATTAGGAAATAATTTCTGCTACTGCTACTCTAGATGACTCTCCTGAAGTCTAAGTTAGGCCGAGGGAGATCGTGCAGTTTGGTGTGCACATGAAACATCTACCTAGACAGATTTTGTGGATGAATATTTAATTTAGTTGACACATTATAGAAACACAGCAAAGCACAGTGAACGCGTCAGGTCTCCTGGATTCTAAACTCATTTAGAAGCTGCTTGTTCTGATGCTATCGCTCTAATTCTTAACTTCCTTGGGAAAGAGCCTAAGCAGTGTCCCCAACTGTGACAAATGTTTACAGTGCTACGTGGAGCCTCAGCCTTGTAGAATCCTAGAGCTAATCAGAAGCTTGTGGACCCTACAAGTGCCTTTCACACCAATGAGTATGACAAAGTAAGCTGTTAGATCCAAATATAGCTGCCCTGGACTGCGTGACCACTGGGGCCTCCCATTCATGATGGGCTGTGTGTGGGAGGTGGTTGGCGCTTCCAGGGATGGCCACAGATTCTGAAACTCCTTGCTCTGTGGCTAATGACCCTGTGGCAGAGTGGTGAGTACAGGACAGTGGTCAAAATCATCAACATAGGGACCCACACCTGAGTCACAATATGCCTCTTTGACGGAGAAGGTAAAAGTTTGGACAATTCCTCACTGCAATACTTCCATCTGAAGAGATGGATTAGTAACAAACGTCCAGATACAGTCGGGGAGCGGAAAGAAGGAGTTAATAATGTAAAGTGTACAATAGTGAGGTTTCTTTAGAAGATGAAAGCATGTCTTGTGTTGTGTGAGTGGGTCAATCTCCTGAGAAAACACAATCTCACGCAGACTCACATTCACTATCACACCTCACAAACACATAAAAACTCGAAATGTCTAAAACACACGAGCTTCACACCTACGTATTATCCTTGCTTCTGCGGACTAAACAACTGACCAGAGAACTTTCCTGTGTGACCACTTTCTGTCATTACACCCCTAACCCTCATCCCCGGGGCAGGATTGCAGAATCACGGGGCTTCCACACCCAATCGGTAGGAATGGCACACCTTCTTCAGAACCTAGCTTTCTCATCAGTGACTGTGTGATTAAACAATACGTACGTTTTTCACTGCGTCTGTCGTACGCCTGTCATGGGAGAAAAGAAAACATTGTGAGGATCATATACCCCTGGACACTATTCGCACAGGCCTTCTATTCTCTTGAGGACTCGAGGATACCAGATGGGAAACAGTGCCTGAGTTAACTACCACAAGGGAAAATGTACAGAACATTTGTGGGGAAGCTTGAGGCACTTCATAAAAGCTGTCTCAAGCCCCTTTGATTTGGCAATTACAAAATTCTTTTTGCTCGGAGGAAACTGCTCTGTAGAGGACACCGCTTATGACCCTACAGTGTGTAAGTAATGCTGCCCTTTTTGAATGCCCTCTTGAATCAGCTTTCCGGTGGTCGTAGACTCTCATTCGACATTGTCCTAACTAGTACACTGTCTCTATCACCTAGCAGGTACATGCTCACATTTTCAGATTGTCATTTTATTGAAAAAGAAGTAAAGCAACATTTCCATTTCTGAGGGTGGAAGGCATTTTTACCTTGAGAGCAGATGGGATCTCCGCACTGGACGGCAATCTAGGAAGTGGCTGCACCCCGGTGGTAGCGGGAGCTAGGGGGACACAGAGTCACCATCAGTTATTGGTGATGCTGCTCAGGACTATCCCAGAGAGCTCTGCTCAAGGTGGTTGTGGGGCTAGAGAATATGGAAGTGGATGGTGAACAGTATGGACTGAGCGTCTTCTGGGACATTCTCATTGTTGGATGAAGAAGGCCAAGGAAAGAACCAGGAAAGAAGGAGGAATAGAGCCTGTGAAGGTCTAGTTCAAGGAAATCTAATACATCAAAGAGCATCTAAATTGCATGCTATGTTTCAATGACAGGGTTCTGATTATCCTGCCCTTCTTAAAGCCTGGCCAAATTCCCACTTCCTCTAATGTACAAGACCATTTCAGCATCCATGCATTCATATATGACGCTAGTGTCTTCAGCATAAAAAATATTTCATATTTTACTTTTAATATGATGAACTTTACATCATATTTATGCTGCTTTTAATCATTTGTGACTACATTGGTGAATAGCATTGATTACGTTCACAGTGCTGTGGACCCAATCACTGCTGTCCAGACCCAAAATATTTCCAGGAATAAATCACTCTGCCTTGACCCTCTTTCCAAACCTGTGACTCCTCTTTTCTGTTTCTAGAAATTGGGCTGTTTCAGAATCCTCGTATCAGTGGAATCATAAATGATTTTTCTCTGTAGGCCTGATGTCAACACGCCCAACATTTTTGCAGTGACTATCTATATTATACCCTATTTAAAATCGAACACACGTGTTTTGCCTGAATAGTATCCTACTAGGTACACACACCACATTTTATCCATTCAATACTTGAAGAAATTAGGGGTTCTTGCCACCATCTGACTATTGTGAATCATGCCATTATGCACATTGGTGTATGTATGAGACACTACT
>NW_011921644.1:0-2593 GCF_000151845.1 Pteropus vampyrus
CTTAGGTCCCTTCTCCTTCTCTGGTGGGCTATGGCCAACAAGGAGCCTTTACCTGCATGGCACCTACCTCCCCCAACTGTCACTAACCCACACTTTCTGGGGGTGCATTTAGCCCAGGGGGGTCTTCCCTATATCCCCATTCATCTCTCACCCTTTCCAGGGGGACCCCTGGTGCTAACCACACTTGCGCCTTGAGCACAGCACACAGCCCCTTGTGTGCAGACCTGGCCTCTGTCTTGGCACCCTGTCCTCCCAGCTTCCGTCCAGGGCAGGAGCCTGCTCTTGGCCCTCCTTCATCCTGGGCCTTTCGCCCGGCACCGCCCCTCTCCACTCCTCTGTCTTAAACCTCACCCTCTTGAGGCCTCACTTTCTAGCCCACAGGTGCTGGACTCCTTGTCTCCCTGGGCCCTCTGCACCCCTCCCCTGATGGCACCGTGCCCTGCTCCCCGCCCTCGCCCACCTGCCTTTGGTCCTCACCACATTCTCATATCTCACAGCCCCCTCCGGTGGGTCCCTTGCAATCACCACCCACACTCACCCGTGCTCACCCAGAGCACTTGTCCTCTCCTGTCGGCACCTCAACTCAAGTCACCCTGCCCCCCAGTCCCAGGCCCTCAGCACTAGTCTCACCTGCTGCCTCTTGTTCTTTCGACCTCACCACCCCTCGCAGATCTGCAAACTGCTCTTCATTCAACTGTTGTTTGGCCTCTTCCCCCATTAATTGGTTCCTTGACCCCGTGGGCTCTCGCACCCTACACCATGTATCCAAAATCCCTATTTATGCCACTTGGTCAGCTCTGGCCTTTCCCACAGCCGGCTTCCCCCAGCACCTCCCCTCCCGTGCTGGATGTCTAACCCTAACTCTCTGTGGGAGTGTGATCCCCTTCCCCAACCACTACCTTACACCATTCTCATCATGTGGGTCCTTCCGCAGGCTGTGCATCTTGCTTACCTGCCCTGGGCTTTTACGCTCTATTTTCTCTTGCCATCCCCCTCCTTTCTAACTCTAAGCCACCCTTGGGCACACTGCACTGGTCCTTGTGACCCTCACCACCCACCTCTCCCCAGGGAACACTGGCAGGTCCATCTACCTCTTCACCAGGACCCGCCCCATGCCTCTCCCACTCTGGGCCCAGGCCCACCCCTTCGCCTACCCAGGGGTACTGGCCCAGCCTGAACTCCCTTAGGGCCACAAAGCAGCCCCTGCTGACCCTGGCCTCATTCCCACACCCTCCTTGTCCCCACCTTGTCCATGATGAGCCTTCCCTGGCTCTCCCTCTCACCCTAACCCGCCTTTGCACCACAGCTGCTCTGACCAGGGATCCCTCCCATCTTACCTTACTTCCCCTCCCTCCCCTCTGGCAAGACCTCCCCTTCACCATGGCCATCTTGCCTCTCCCTTGCCCCCTGCAGGCCAGCCTCTCCCCTGGACCCCCTACCTGTATCCTTAGGAAGCCTGTGTCCTGGCACCTGTCCTCTATGTTTGCCCATCTCCATTCTCCCTTCTTCCACCCCTCAATTCCCCTCTCCTTCCTTTCCCCTTTTCTATTTTCCTGCATTGGAAATCTTCATTCTTGTCTTTTGGTACATGTGCAATTTCTGCATCCTCAACACTTCGAGAAGCTCTCTGTTGGAGAGTTACAGTAGCACTCTGTTAAAATGTGTGACATGCAGTTATGTCCAGGACTCAGTTTCATCTGTGGTTTCCTCCTTGCCCAGGATCCCAGAGTCTTCGTTATAACCTCACGGTGGTGACCGAAGATAGATCTGTGCAATCCAGATGTTTGGCTGAGGAACAGTTGGATGGTCAGCCCTTCCTGCATTATGACCGTGAGGAAGGCAGAGCAGAGTCCCAGGGGTGGCGGTAGATGCAGTCCTGGGAGCTGACGCGTGGGACACAGACATGAAGACTTGTCAGAGAATGGGAAGGACTTCAGAATAACTAGCATAAATCATGGCCCTATTGGTCTAGAAAGGAGGTGAGAGTAGGAAGGGGGCAAGAGTGATGTGAGGCTTTTCTAGAAAAGTTTGGAGCAGAGAACAGGGCCAGTTTCTTTCACTGGATTTGGCTGGAAGTGGGGGTGAGGAATGGGGGGTTTGTGGATCTCAGCACAGAGGTGACCCATACTGAGCCAGCACAGCAAGACATGGAGGGGATCAGGGAGGGGCCCCTCTGGCTGCAGTTTCTTACTTGGGCGGAGAAGGCAGAGGGACACAGGGACTGGGGATGCCACTGCTGGTGGGGCAGGCTTGCATTCCCTCCAGGGGATTCTGGACCTTGAGATCCAGCAGGACAACAGCACCAGGGGCTTCAGGCATTCAGCTGTGGTGGGGAGCTCTTCATCTCCTATCGCCAGAAGGCCTGGGGACGGAGGGTGCCCCAGTTCTCTGCTCAGACCTCGGCTGTGGGAACTGAGAAGTCCTGGGGCACAGATGGCTTTCACAGCAGGGATTCCTGGGCCCATGTGCAGGGAGGGCTTCGTGGAAGAGTCCAGATATACCGGGAATCCTGGATGGGCTTCACGGAGAGTACAGGTATGGCCCTGGGGCAGGGGCCTTCCTCTCCTGCAGACCCCTAGAGCTTCCCTCCCCT
>NW_011921645.1:0-2587 GCF_000151845.1 Pteropus vampyrus
TACGTTGCAATTTTGTTGTCAGGTCTCTTAGTCTCATCTGGTCTGTAATAGTTCTCACATGTCCTGTTTTGATGACTGACAGTTTTGAGGAGTACTGAATTAGTTATTTTGGTACAATGCCTTTTAATTTGGGTTTCTCAGATGTTTTCTTATTAGACTGGGGTTATGGATTTTTGGAAAGAATACCAAGTGAAGTACCCTTTTCATCACATCATTTCAGGGGGTACCTGATACCCACAAGGCCTCCTTGGTGATGTTAAACTTGATCACTTAGTTAAAGTAGTATTTGCCAGGTTTCTTCACTGTAAAGTTACTATTTTTTCTTTGGATGCGATTCGCTAAGTCCAGCCCACTCTCATGGAGGAGAAGGATTAAGCTCCACTCCTGGAGGGGGCAATATCTACATACATTGTTTGGAAGTCTTCTGTAAGGAAGACTGGTTCTTTCATTTTCATATTGTTGTGTCCAGAATAACCAGACCCAACTTGAGTGCTCTTAACCAGGAGACAGTTTATTAGCCGGCGGCTGTCCTTGCAAAGGAGCAGCACCGAAATGCCAAGATACAAGGTTTTTAAGCCCTAAATCCTATTCCTCATTCTGTCTTAAACACAAAGGTCCATCTTTCTCCTATTCACTACCTGTCAACCCACTGGTCAGGTGTGCAAGCGGGAAGTACAGAAGCAGAAAGCTTGTGTTAGAATGTTATGTTCCTATGGGTGATTGCCTATGTTCCCATGGACAATAGCCAGTGTTCCCATGGGCGATGGCCAAACAGGAATTTTCAGCTTATATACAATTGATTATTTTTCATGCCACGCAAGCAAGCAGGGTTACACAGGCTAAAATTGGCAGTTAGCGTATGAGCTCATTGTTACAAGTTTCATGATTAACAGAATGTGGTTAGGGGTTCCAGAAACTAGGCCTAAGTTATAGACTTCTTTTGTCCAGTTTCAGGTTTTAATTATTCTTTAACCCTTTCATATTTCAGCGGGCTATTACATTCCCCACTGGTTTTCTTTAGAATGACTCAATCTTCGAGTCAGAAGTCGGGATTTCTGGCCAATGGGTCGGGGCTGACGCTCCTAAAATTAAAATTTTTGCCCCAGTTATATTGGATTGGATTAAACTCTTAACCCATTTGATCAAGCATGGCCCAAAGGTCAGTAATAACAGCAGAATTATCAATGGTCCTGCTATAGCCGACAATAACGTGGTTAACCAAGAGTTTCCATTAAACCAAGATTCATACCAGTTGCTTCCTTGTTTTAACTTCTCATTTCTGTCTTTTACTCTTTGTCTAATTAATGCTAAACTATCCCTAATAATTCCAGAATGATTAACATAAAAACAGCAAGTTTCTCCTAGTGCTACACACAAACCTCCTTGCTTAAGAAATAAGAGGTCTAAACCTCTTCTATTCTGCAGTACTACTTCAGCTAAAGAATTAAGAGATGTTTCAAGATGATTAATTGATTTCTCTAGAGTGCTTAAATCGTCATTAATCTGCTTTGTGAGCCAGGCTATACCTTGGCTCCCTGTAACCAAAGCAGCAGTCCCAATTGCAGCTGATCCTGCCACTCCTAGGCCAACTAGGAGCGGCACAAGCAGTGGAACTGCTCGCTTACGCCGAGGATAGTTATATCCTCCCTACAAATCCATTGCTTGTCTTCCTTCTTGTCCGCTCATCATATACACCTGAGGTATAACATGAACCAGCACACAAAATCCAGTATTATTTTTCCAATAGTTAAGATTAATACAGGGAGTTAAACCAGTATTACAAGCAAACCAAGTGCCACTAGGGGCCGCTAAATAAGTAGAAGAGGTGCTATTTACTAAAATAGATGATTTACAATTTTCTTTATACCTAGATTTATCAACTCTATAAGTGTTAGTATTCACACAAGTTCCCTTTCCTTGTAAATCTCCCAACGTTACAGATGGGTTTTTGGTTCCCCAAGGGCAAAATAGTAACATTCGGAGATGTTACATTCCTAATAGCAGTTTGATCTGTGCCAAGGTTAGCAATGACACCAAGTCCTACATAATAAGGTGGGGCAGGGTTCAGACAAAACCAACAATCCTTTGTAGCATTTGAGTTACTGTCATTAGCAAACTTATAAACATTATTCAGCATGGTCAAGACAGATTCAGGAGTATCCCTGGGGGGTCTATAAGGCTGTCTAGGTCTATGTCCTTTGTTGGCATTATTAGTGCTCCTAGTAATTGCTGACTGTGTAGGAGTTAAGGCGTTTAACCCCCCACCCCATCTCCTGCTCTCACCACAACATTCCCAGCAGGCTGTTATGGTTTTGAGAAGGTGCGGGTTAAAGAAAACATTTGCCTCTGTTAATTCATCCCTGGAGAGCAGGGATAGCATCGCGAACTGTCAAAGCTAGAAAACACATAGAGACTGTTGACTCTGCTCCTCGTACTTACAGAGGAGAGGAAAGGAGACACAGTTTGTACCCTTTGTTCAGGGTCCCAAGGAGAGTTCATGGAAGAAACAAAACTGCAGTCCATACGGCCTCCTTATCGGAACAGAGATTCCCTATCGCCCCATGGTAGTAATATTGTCACAAGACAG
>NW_011921646.1:0-2585 GCF_000151845.1 Pteropus vampyrus
GCATAGTACAGCTCTATCCTTGGAGCGCTTTCTTACTTCTTCTCAAAAACAATTTAAGAGAATGAAAAGACAAGCCACAGACAGAGAGAAGTATTTGCAAAACACATATCTGATAAAGGACTGGTGTCCAAAATGCAAAAGAAATCTCTTAAAATTGAGCAGTGAGAAAACAAACAGCTCAATTAAAAGCAGGCAAAAGATCTGAACATATACCTCACCACAGAAGATATACATGTGACAAAAAAATATCTAAAGATGCTCAACATCATATGTTATTAGTGAACTGCAAATTGAAACAACCATGAGATACAGCTATACCTATTAGAATGGCTAAAATCCAAAGCACCAATAGCACCAAATGCTGACAGAGATGTGGTGCAACGGGAATGCTCATTCATTGCCGGAGGGAGTGCAAAATGGCATCACCACTTTGGAAGGTAGTTTGACAGTTCCTTTCAAAGTTGAAACATAGGCTTACCACGTGACCCAAGGATCATTCTCCTAGATATTCGCGAATTGAAAATTTACGTTCACACAAAAACTTGCATATAGATGCGTATGGCAGCTTTATTCATAATTGCCAAAAATGGAAGCAATCAGGATGCCCTTTAATGGATAAACAAACCATGGTCCATCTATGCAGTGGAATATTATTCAGCAATAAAAAGAAATGAGCCATTGAACCAAAAAAAAAAAAGATTTGATGGAACTTAAAAGCATATTGCTAAGTGAAATAAGACAATCTTAAAAGGCTCATATTTTACTATTCCAACTATGACATCCTGCAAAAGACAAAACTATGGAGATACTTTTTAAAAATTGGTGATTACCAGAGGCTCAGGGGAGAGAGAGGGATTTGTTGGTGAAGCACAGGGTTTTTAGGGCAGTGGAACTATTCTGTGGGATACTGCAATGGTGATTTATATGACATTATGCATTTACCAGAACTCATAGAACTGTACAATGCGAAGTGTGAATCCTACTGTAAACTATGAACCTTAGTTGATAATCATGTGTCAATATTGGTTCTATTTTTCTGTAAACCTAAAATTGCCCTAAATTAAAAAAAAAGTTAATACAATGGCTTTTGTTCCACATTAAACACACACACACACACACACACACACACACACACACACACACAGACACACACACAACTTCAACATCTTTTCGTCATTTTTGAGTTCTAAAGACAATACATTCCTTATTTTAAAATTGTACTTAAACCATTTATGCTGATACTTTCAAATGAGCCCACTTTGAATGGGGGCTCCTCTGACACATGACCCTGGAGTTTGTCCAAATTGCAATACAACAGGCACTCTTATTAGCCCTCCTTCCTAGAGACCCTTTCACTATATAAACTTTAGAAACCTTCTTTCATACCTCTAGGAACCTATGGACCACCTATGATAGCCACAAGTCATTCATGATCTTCTGATGCAAGCACTTGGCCCCGTGCCATAAGAGTGGCAATTGTTGGCCACTTACTGGACTCCCCTGGAAATAAGCCCTAAGCTTGTTACTTTTCATCCCTAGCTACCACTTCTGCCTTGGGTCATGGAATCAGCACCCTACAAGCTTGGCACAGACACCAAGACCTCCTTATTGCATGATAGAGCCAAACCTGGCCCCTCCGGCATATCCTACCTGCAGAAAAGGGTGGCTTTCTCTGCTCTCACATATTTTGACAGGTGCCATAAAACTGAAGTTGGTCATCCCTCCCCTGGAATCTTTGACTTAATGGAAAAGCCTTTGGGATCAAGTGACTGAAAAGCAAAGAGAGTTTGTACAGCTTATCACCACCATCATATGTGATGGAGCTTGACTAAAAGTTATTAAAAACCATGGGACTCAAGGATCTGCACAACTGATTGAATTTCAGGCAGTTGCCTTAGCCCTGGATTTCCTTGACAACAATTCTTCAAATCTGAAAATTATTGCAGATCTTTTGGCCATTGCCAATGATCTGGCCATCTGATACAGCCAATGGCAGCAATGAAAAGTCCTTAACCAAGGTTACTGACAACGAAGTAAAGATCTCTGGAAATTTCTTGCCTCATGGATGCTAAAAACATAAATTAGGCATGCAAGGCTGGTTCAACATCTGAAGATTGATTAATGTAATCTGTCACATCAAGGATAAAGAGTGGAAACAAAAAATCTGATTCCACGCTGGAGGCACCCAGGAAGAGCATCAGCCTACTTAGTGGAGACACTTGGGATTTCGTGGGCCCTCTAGGAGCAATAACAGGAGAAAGAAGGGCAGCCAAGGCAGCCCTGCAAGTTCTGCCCTTCCCTGCCAAAAAAGGCAGGTGATACTCAAAGGGCATTGCCAGGGGACAATCATCAGCCAAACACACCCAAGCTCCCCAGTGGCATCTATGTTGGTATAGTTTTAGTCATCTGTTTCTTCTAGAAACCCCAAGGCCTTGAGATAGCGCTTGGTTTGTTTACTCCCAGAGGTGACTCTACCCTTGCCCCTGGAAACAAGGCTCTGTTCTACACACATTTACCTGACATATGCTCTGGAAACTATGCCAGGATGCAGAGACACAATTTTGAAAAGGGCATGAGTCATTCTA
>NW_011921647.1:0-1539 GCF_000151845.1 Pteropus vampyrus
ACTTATTCTTTTATTTCTCTGGATATATTGTGATTTTATTTTTAGCCATGGTTAATTTTGTTTCTAGATTAGTGTATGTTTATACTTTTGAACTATGATTTAGTATGGAATTGATAAAATTTAAAATTTTCCTAGTAATGAATGAAAACATATTGAGATATTATTTGTATATTTTGTTATGTTTGCTTTCTTTTTTAACATGAAAATGTCAAAGAACATATACATTGATCACATAGCTTTATTAATGCAAAAATTGAGATTATCAAAAGATAAGTACAAGATAAATAACACTGACAGTCAGTTCAAACAATAATTAACATCTGTCTCTTGTCTTGCCTTTTGTGATTGTAGTATTTATACTACTTTCTTTTAGTTTTTAGTAAGAGTTTTTTGGTCAGCTTTATCCTTTCTTTTTAATCAGTGATCCTCATATGATTTTAAGGTGTTAGTTTGACTTCACATTATTGTGTCAGTGAAGTATTCTAGAAACGTGACACTCTTTCTAAAGTAGTGTGCTGTTGATATCTTGCCTCATTTTTCTTTCCAGGGCTAATATTTAATATAAACATTATTAAAGTAAGGATTTTATTAGTCTCAAAACCCCAGAAAACTTACTATAATTATATGTGGGTATGATATTTAAACAACCAGTGTTAAAACCTTCATTTATTTATTTATTTATTTATTTATTTATTTATTTATTTATTTATTTATTAAAACTTCCATATAATCTTCACCTTCTCTGTATATTTTGTTGTCTTTATTCTTTTACAACAAGATGCCATAATGAAGAAGACAAGAAAATCTATGAATCATGTGTGGACTTCAAAGGTGAACTAATTTCTAAAATTGTACACATATTTTTGTGCATGTTGTATATTCTAAGAACATTTTTTCTTGAGCAGGGAGCCCATAGCTTTTACTAGTTTTCTGGGAGTATATGATTAAAAAAAATAATAAATAAATAAAGACAGTTTAAAAAGCCTACAGATGTAAAATTATTTCAGAAATATTTAAGTTCTATACCATTTTGGCATATAAACTATACCAGCCATAATTTGGTTGAAAGTGGGCTTTTAATTTTTTCCAATTTTTGAGGGTTTTCCTATTTTACTTTTTTCTTCTATCCCTTCCTTCCCTCTTTCTCTTCTTTCTTTCTTTTCTGTCATAGTACATGCAAATATTCTTAAGCCAAATAAACTACTACTAGTCATGTTTACATTCAAGTGAATATTATCCATGGCTAAATTTCTAATGGTATCATCTTAAAACAGTTTGCTTTTCATGTAAAGTTTTTGTTTTATATATATATATATATATATATATATATATATATACACACACACACACACACACACACACACATACACACACACACACGCATATATGTATATACACACACATATATATACTTAGGAATTTGTAGATGTGTTAGTAGATTATTGATGTAAATGTATGGCAAAAAAATACAAAAATGTAATAATCATTATTTTAGACAAATTATGGCACAGAGATAGCAATTTATTTACATATGTTTAT
>NW_011921648.1:0-2582 GCF_000151845.1 Pteropus vampyrus
CGACGCTCTCTCTCTTTCGGGTGGACTTACACAGGCATACATTATTACAGTTACATTTCTGTCATTCGAAAAATCCCCCAATGGTCCTAATATTGATACGGGACATCACGTTTAAAATTCTGCAACTTACAGCGGGAAATGATACGGGACATCTCTTGCAGAGTTCCTCGTTTATGGTTTTCTTTTTTCTTTAGTAAACCTGATTAAGTTTTCTTCCCTCCTTTCTGTGGGACAAAGGCCCTATCCCCCAAATCCACATAATGACCCTGAAACTGTTCACTCATCTCCTCTGTCTTTAGAGAAGGATCATCGGACCACCATGAGGGAATGGCCCTAGTCAAAGAAGGGTCCTTAGGGTCTGAGAACGGAGAGGAATTCAGGCCAAAGTTTTTTCATTCTTTCAGAAGTATATCAACCCAGCCTATTCTCCTTTCCTCATTTCTTTGGTTAAACAATAGTAGAAAGTCATTCCTAGCTGATTTAGATAACAACATTGTATTTTCTTCTCCTTCTCAAGTGACTGGGGCAGCACTTCAGCAGAAACCCAAGATACCCAGCATGAGTGAGGGAAAAAGGGATACAGCTGCGTGAAACCTCAATAGACAGGGACGATGACCCTTCTCAGCAGGAAGCAGATAAAGAAGAACAGACCTCCCATCCCTCGGCGTCGCTACTAAGAAGAAGCGGGTTCATGGCTCTTAGAAAAGAGTTAAGCAGGAAAGATAGATCGGGGCTTTAGGGTCTGCCTGCAAAGACACCGAGGTCGTCCTTTTGGAAGAAGGGTCTGCCCATACCCGCCCACAATTAAGCAAGCGAGAAGGCATTTGGGGGCTAAAGGTAATGCATAGCAGTAATCAAGAAGGCAGAAAATTGGGTAGGGATTATAGCCAGTCAATTGCAGTGTGCAATGAAGACTTTAGTGACCTTCAACTCACGTGAAATCCATTATACCACGATCATAAGGGGAAGCGTATGCCCAGAAGTTCATTAAGTCCATTATAACAGGCTGAATTACGGGAAGGAACATGCGCAGAAAGAAAATGATGAATCACGGAGACCTGCCAGACTTAATTGTCAAAAATGAATGGTCAGTGCTTTCAAAAAGTGCCCACGTTGAACAAATAGGTAACAAAACCCCGAAAGCTTGGTCCTCAGGCCTTTTGAGCAACGCCTCTCTGCTCAGGGCCGCTTCCACATCTGCAAGTGTACTTTTCATTCTAACGAAAGTTGTCTTCTCCACAGTATTTCGTTATCTCGCTCTATCCATTGTTCCAGACATCAAGAATGGGATGACGTGCCGGGAGAGGATCCCGCTCTCCGGTAACAGTGTCATCCATTGTACCTCGTTCCTAATCAACGATTATAAAATACACTTAGTGTCATGGTCTTCATAATCTAATATCATCTAGAAGGCATCCAAACTTGGGGGCTTTTTCTCCTTACACAATAGCGATGTTTGTGAAAAGTTTATTCCAATTTTAATTTCTCTTCCGTTCCTTGATTATGACATTGCAGTTAAAGATGAAAAAGTCTCACGATTTCTCCATGGTAATCAACGGATGATATCCTCTTTATAATCACCAAGTAATCGGAGCGTGTGTCAATGTCATTGTTTTCTACGATCGTTTACCCTATGATTTTGCATCCAAAGAAACGTTTTTCCTCAATAAATTATTTCAAGCAGGCTAAAAATATGGATGATTTTAACGGGAATTTTCTTGTCCATCTGTTAGTTGGCCTGATTTGCTCATAATGGTTTACATTTTCTGCACTTGCCATGAATCCTTCAGCATAGATATGTTATAGGTTGGGGGGTTGCTTGTGGGTTTGTTTAGATTTTAAGCCTTTTATGTGTTTATCGGCCCCCTTGGGGCTAGGTGAGTGCTTGTTGGGGATGACATCGGAACGTACTCTATCCACAATTGTTCGACGACACAGACGTGCCCGAAAAAGAGCTCAAGCGCGAAAGCCTGAGAAGGATGATGTGACTCTCTTAATCCAGTCGACACAGGGGCGTCTTTCTACTGGCTCATCCCCAACAAACACAATTGCTTCCAGTAGTAATCACAAGAGATTGCTCTGAGGGCATCGTCTGACTTGAAATGCCAAGATTATTCTTCTTTTCCTTTTGTCATGAACATGGGTCTGTTTCCTGATCTATTCTTTTCCATTGACAGAGTGTCAATCCCTGTTTTAGTTGTTAAATCGATAGCCTAGATGTGCATATATCGTAGGGAAAGACCGCTATCATGGTTATTCCCAAAATATGTTATCTTCCGTGTACTGAATAATCTGCTCAGTCATGGCAAACTTCTGTTGGCGTTCATGACTATGTTTGCACTGAATGCATAGACTTATTTGTTATTTCATACCTCATTCTTACAGGAGTATGTAACGTCTTCTTTTGCGTGTTGAAGTTGTATCTATTCTTTTCGCAAATTATCTCATGACTGACTTGCTTCTTCTATAGAGACGTGCACTTAAAGCAGCGGTCCAATTGCCACATGTAAGTAACTTATATTGCATCAGAAATATGGAATGAAATTCGACAGGTTCACTCTACAGGACACCAAGCCATGTTG
>NW_011921649.1:0-1513 GCF_000151845.1 Pteropus vampyrus
GGGAAATGTTCCATTTTTATTTTCAGGAAGAGTTTGTGTCAAATTAGTATTATTTTTTTCCTTAGATATTTGTTAAATTTCATCAGTGAAGCCATCAAGGTTTGGGGATACCCCACCCCCACCCCATTTAGATTTCTGTTTGTTTGAAGCCTTTTCATTATATATCTAATTTATTTAATAGATACAGGGCTATTTATGTCATCTATTTTCTCTTGAATGAAATTTGGTCCTTTATATTTTTCAAGAAATTTGTTCATCACATCTAAGTTGTTGAGTAAACCAACAGTTGTCATAATATTTTTCTATCACCATTTTAATGTCTGTAGTATCAATAGTGATGTTCTCTCTTTTATTTCTTATCTTGGAAATTTATATCTTCTCTCTTCTTTAAAAAAATATTAGTGTAGCTAGAGGTTAATTAACTATATTAAACTTTTTTAAAAGACAGCTTTTGGTTTTATTGATTTTTTTCTCCATTCTCCTTTCTATGTCATTGATATATTAATACTCTTTCTATGTTATTTTCTTGCTTCCTCTTACTATGATTTTAATTTGCTTTTCTTTACCTAGTTCCTTAAGGTAGAAAATTACAATATTGATTGGAAATTTTTCTTTTCTTCTAATATAAACATTTCATGCTTCCAAATTCTTTTTGCTCCCTGCTTTAGATGCATTCCACAAAATTTAATATATTCTTTCATTATCATTCAATTCAAAATATCTTTAATAAATGCTTTCATGATTATTCAATTCAAAATGTTTATTGTTTTTCTTCTTTGACCCATGTGTTATCGGAAGTGTGTTATTTATTTTCTAACCATTTGGAGACATTCCTTAAATTATTTTTGGTATTGATTTTTAGTTAATTTCATGTAGACAGAACACATTGTGTTTTTATGGTTTCAGTTCATTTATAGTTATTGAGATTTGTTTTTCATAAAATAGTGTATCTAAATCTCTATGGAATGTTTGTTTACAGTGGAAAAGAATGTGTACTCTTCTTTTATTGAGTGGCATGTCCTATAATAGTTCATGTCTTTTGTCTTTTATACCTTTACTGATTTCTTTGTTTACTTGTTCTTTCAGATACTGAGAGAGAGGTGTTGAAATTTCCAGCTACTTTAAAATGGTTCATTTGTCTATTTCTCTTTTGAGGTTTATCCGTTTTGCTTTACGTATGCTAAGCACTCAATATATATTAAATTATTTATTCTTTAAAATAATTATTTTCATAAGACCACTACTGTGAATAATATTAATATTATCTCCACATTGCGGATAAGAAAACGTACAGATAGAAAGGTTTAATAACTTGCCAAAATGACATACAGCACATACGAGTCTAGCTGGGATTTAAACCTAGGCATTCTGACTCTGGAACTTAATTGTATGGCAAAATAGTAAGTAAATGAGAAAGCTAAAGAACTATGTTACGTATTTTTAAAAAGAGCATGATAGAACTAGGAAGCACACATATTGGATATCACTCTGAGATGGATTAACGGTGATTTGT
>NW_011921650.1:0-2580 GCF_000151845.1 Pteropus vampyrus
TGAGACATATGGACAATAACATAATTATGCTTTCTAGTAGACTTTTTGAGAAATTTTAAGCTTACGGAATAATTGAGCAGAAAGCACAGAGTTCCCATGTACCCCTCTCTCATCACCCCACACAGTTTCTCCTGTTATTAACATTTACATTAGTGTGGTATATTCAGAAAAAGTAGTAGATGATATACTATTACTAGCTAAAGCCCATAGTTTACATTAGCAGTCACTCTGTTGTACAGTTTTATGAGTTTTATCAAATGCATAATGTCATCTGGCATGATATCCAGCGTTACATTATCATACGGAATAGTTTCACTGCCTACAAATCTCCTGTGCTCTTTATTCAAACTCTCCCCTCTTGCTTGCCCATCCTGAACTCCTGGTAGCCGCTCACCTTTTTACTGCCTCAACAATATTACCTTTTGGAAATGACATGCACTTAGAATCATATACTAAGTAGCCTTTTAAGAGTGGCTTCTTTCGCTTAGGAAATGCATTTAAGTTTTCTTCATGTCTTTTTTTATTCTTTGGAACATATTCCATTGTATGGATGTACACAGTCTGTTTATTTGCTCATCTATTGAAGGACATCTTGGTTGCTGCCAAGTGTTTCCAATTGTGAATAAAACCATAGACATTTTTGTGTAAGTTTTCAAAACAATTGAGTAATTGCCAAGGAGTGCAATTGCTAGATTGTGTAGTAGAGACTAGGTTTAGCTTTATAAGAAAGTGCCACACTGTCTTCCAAAAGCGAATGTATCATTTTGCATTCTCACCAGTAATGAAAGAGAGGTCTCCTGCTCTATAGCCTCACCAGCATTAAGTGTTGCCAAGTGTTTTGGACTTTGGCCATTGTAGTAGGCCAAAGTCCAAAATAATAGGTGTGTACTGGTATCTTCTAATTTGCAATTCTCTAATGACATCTGATGCTGGGCTTCTTTTCATAGGCCTATTTGCCATAAGCATATCTTTTGCGAAGTGTCTGTTCAACTCTACCCCAATTTTTGTCGAATTGTTCATTTCCTTATTGTTGAATTTTAAGAGTTATTTGTATGTTTTGGATAAAATTCCTTTACCAAATATGTCTGCTGCAAATATTTTCTCTCGGTCTGAGACTGCCTTTTCATTTTCTTGACATTATTCCACAGAGCAGAAGTTTTTAATTCTGGTGAAGTGACACTGATCAGTTTCGTAATTCATGGATTACACTTTTGATATTATGTAAAACTTTGCCAAGCTCAAGGCCACCTAGGTCGTCTTCTATGTCATCTTCTAGAAGTTTTATACTTTTCCATTTTATTTCTAAGTTTCTTGTAGTCCATTTTGAGTTTATTTTTGTGACTGTGTAAGGTCTGTTTCTATGTTTATTTTTCTTTGCTTTAATCTTTTTAACTCAAGGAACTGCCAAACTCTCATCGAATATTCTCATTTCTCAGCAGAATATATGCTATGTCTATTTTGCAATTATATTACAATTATTTCATGAGTTCTCCTTCCTATGTATTTCTATTACCATTGGAATTGTAATAAAATATCCAAAATAGCCACACACTCTTCACTGAATATGTCATATTAAAATGTTTTTGTACGTATTCTTCATAAATTTGGTAATTTATTATTAAACAGAGATGTAATCCTATTGCAAATTAATTGTATCCTTTTTAGATAATATATTCAAGGTATTTAGCATAGTCCCCATTATTAAATTTTATTAATGTATAAATAAACATGTATTTTTCTTTGCATTTCAGCTTACCACATAGGACAATAAATAAAATAATTCCTTCAATGTGAACACAATATTTTTACTGAAAAAATTAAATATTGCTTGAAGGAAGACATCTGAGTGCAGCAGAGACAAGGGTTGAAGTTCTAGCCTGTCTCTGTGAACGTGGGAAAGTTATTTAAATTATCTGAGCCTCATTTTCCATGTTTGGTCAGTGAAGGAACTGGTCTGGTTGGTATTTAAAGTGTGACAGTCTATTATTTCAGCCAGTTTAATCTTGGTTCTTAGATTTTCAAGCCAGTATCTAGACATAGCTATTATCCTAACCTTTTACTGAAATTCCGTTTTTCTTTTCAGCAAGACTATTCACCCTGATCACTGGCAAATACTCGTCATCTAAGGAACAGCTCAAGACATGCTACATAGCTTACGAATGAGCAAGGAAATAATCCTGCTTGAAGCATTTGTATTTTTTCTTTTTGGAGAAATCGATAGGGATTTCCCATTGCTGGGCATACAAGATTTAGGGCTTATTTTTTCCTGAAATCTATAGAAGGGTAAGCCAGAACAATGTTCATAGTGGGAGAAGAAGAAATTTTACAGACAAAGGGTATCATGTTCGACAATCACAGAGTAGGCTCCTTAAATTATTATTATTATAGTCTTGTCTTCTTTTTTCTTGCCATTCTGATTGAGTGTCCTCGGCTTCCCATCCTCTATATCAGTGGTTTGATCCTCTTCTCCATCCACTCTGTTTATTCCATCTAATATACTCTTCATCCCAGATAATGTGTTCTTCATTTCTGACTGGTTCTCTTTTATAATTTCCATTTCCGTTTTATGTTTTTTATTGA
>NW_011921651.1:0-2578 GCF_000151845.1 Pteropus vampyrus
GAAATACTATGGGGATAGGAAGCCTGTCTTTTCTTGGCTAAGATGTAAAAAGCTTATGCTTTATGTCATTGCTAATGTTATTGGGTGATGATCCATTGTTTTTATTGAAAAACTTTTTAATTTTGAAAATATTTTGGAAACTCATGATAGCAACTTTTTCATTAATACTGGTAGAAATAAGAATAAATGGATAGAAGCAAAATGAATTATTCTTAAGCTTTTGAATTACTTCACCTTTTTGGGTATTATAATTGATGGTAATATCAACATCAGGGTAAAAAAGTGGAAGGGAAAAAACAAGTTTCCCAACAAGGCGTAACTTTTAAAAATTATCGTTAATAGAGCATTTGGAGAATCAGTTTTGATCTCTTAGTCTGGGCAAGGCAAGTCAAGAATGGAGTAGATTGTAGGGTACATCTTAAATTTTGTTTTCCCGTTTTCCTCTTATGGTAACTGTAAACATTAACTGTATGGACAAACACTTTGTATTATTCTCTGCATGAATCTTCCTTTGTTCTGTAGGTTTCTCCTTGTATGGCCATAGGGATGATCAGGCAGTTTCCGAAATGGTAGCAGTACCTTGCAGGGTCTGAAAACAGTCTGGTTTAATAATCAGTAATCTATGTAGTTCTTCTGCCTTATCCCTGTTTCAGAATGTTGGAACAGATTTCAAAAGATGTAAAAACATCAGAAATCTGACAAAAATGGAGGACGATGTTTCAAAGCCCGATCATAATTACAAGGAAAGTCTCAGCATTTTCTAGGGTCTTCCTTCTGAGTCTATTAGAAATGAAAATACAAGCTACTACCGCCTGAGGCATTTTGAGCCAAAGTAAGGGAAAAAATTTGAAAGTTCCAGTTTTTAAAACACAAAGTCTCATTTGTATGTCCCTAATCCTCTTTTTGTGTCCTTAAAAATTGGGAAGAGGTACTAAAATACCTTAGCGTTATCACCTTATCTGTAGACAGGAAGAGGCTACAATCTAACATCTTCCACAGATATGCTAATTGGTGGAGTAGTTCTGTCTGAACAGAGATTTGGAGAATCGCTGCTCTTTCTTAGATCCTGCCCCTTTCGACGCCCTTTCTCCCTCTGTTGATAAAAGATTTCTGCTTGAAAGTTCAGTTAAGTGGATTTGAGAAAGAAAGCTGCCATCTCGTAATGGCACCAGGAGAATTCATGTTTGGGATACTGTTAGCTCCTGTACACAGCTGTAGCAGCAATGATGGAGGAGTGTTGGCAGAAGTAAGCAGTACCCTTCCTTGTTCACCCTGTTTTCCTTTGTAGTATATTTCTGCAGGGTTTTCGAGAATGTGAAGTGCTGTCAGGGATTTTCCTCTAATACATTTAGATGGGTGTGAACCATTAGTAAAAGTGAGAACTTGGACTTAGTGAACTCACAATATTTATTGAAAGTTCCTGCCTGTTGAAAAGGGCCACTTTTAAAAATACAGGTCTCCACTGTGTATTCCTGTTCTCCTTTCTCCCGCCTCCTTAAAAGTTGCGAAAATTAAAAGATCTCAGCAATAGACAGAAAGGCTCCAAGTAGGAGCCCAGGAACCACCTTTGACCTCCCTCCTACTCTGTACCATTGCTTTCCGTGTTACCTCACTACAACTTACCTGTTGAGCTCTTTTCATTTTCATGCTTATGTAAATTCCACGTGAGCGTATAATAAAAATCCTAGTCCCGGTCTGCATCGTTAGGTCTAAGTTAGAAGTGGTGTGAGTTCATTGTCTCCTGGAAAATTCGGTTGGCGGTAAAACAACATTTGTGAAGCTAGCTCGTTGTGCTTAGATACTGATGGGTTTTCTGCAGGTTTGACTGGCCGTTTGGTCTCAGGAGGAGTTCGGGTGCAGCCGGGTAGAGGGTGGGGTCAAGCATGAGGTGAGGTTTTAGGATCAACGGGACAAGAGTTCTGGGAGTGCTGGTCCTGGGACAATTTGCCAGTCTGTGAACTCAGGCTCGAGGGATGTGGTCGGTTCCTGGGTTAAAACCAATGCGATCCCTCCATGCTTTTCATCGCCTACCTTTGAGTCACATTCATGTGACCGAACATGGACACATGTGACCTGGCATGACTCTTCCCGTTCTTGCGACCCAGCATGAACCATGTATTCTTTCTGCAGGCAGACTTTGCTCTGCATTTTTATTAAGCACAGTAGAGAGGTTTCAGGAGGCTTTTTTCGTGGTTCCATTGTGGTGAGGCAGTCAGTGTCCCTTTGGCTCCCCCAGGTGGTGTGTGGTGGGACTGCCATGGGAGGGAAAGGTCATGAGAAGCTCCCTGTGTGCAAGGAATGGTGTGGGGTGTGGATAAAAGGTTGATCAGAGGAACTAGGAGAGGATTGTTTTGGTGTGGAAAACTCCGGTTTTTGTTATTTGTGATGTAAGATAGTAAGCGTGCCTAGAAGCACTAAAATTGGTTTATCTATTTTTTGGTTTATATTATATATCAACTGAAGATATTGGGGTCCATCGGTGTACAGGTAATGGGGAACCGCTTCTATCTTAATTCTAGCCCGCATTTCCCAAAGTCTAACAACAACTTTCATAGAGATTCCGATTGATGGAGACAGT
>NW_011921652.1:0-1499 GCF_000151845.1 Pteropus vampyrus
TCACTAATATAAACCGCAGCATAAATATTTGACTTAAACATATCTGAGCAATGACTCTGTAGGCGTGCTCAGTATGAATTAGCATATTCAAGAAATTTGAATGAAAGTGTTTTCCTTTATTTTCCCAGAATGGGGACATCTGTGGATTGTGAAACTGCAGAATTTGTTCCAAATTGGAAAGAAAGTTGGAAAGAGAACACCAGGGAGGCAGCAGGTGGAGGAAAAGGCCTAAAAATGTCTTTGAGGCTACGACGGGCACACCACTGCCACCTGGTGGCAGAATTATGACCCACAGAGGCAGAGTGACGAGGTAGGAGAGTCCCTTCCATCCGCACGTTTGCAGAATCCAGACTAAGCAGTGCGCCCTGTCTGTGCCGCCTCATTAGGTCTTTAAGGACAAATCTGGGGCAGATGAGCGACAAACCACACGGCAAACCGTGCGGACGAGACCTGGGGCGAGAGGGCGCTGACTCAGAGCTTTCTGAGATGGCGACGTCGTGGACCTGTTCTCCGGTGTGAACCTCTGCCCTGTTGCGTCTGCCGTTCCCGCACGGGCCGACGCGTGAAGAAGCCCGAGGGACGACCAAGGGGACAGCAGAGCTGAAGCAACACGCAAGGCCACGCGCGCGCCATGCGGCCATTCCCAGTATCCTCACCAGGGACAGGTGATGACACGGACTCGACATAAACAAATATGCAGAATCCCCGGCGATCCTGCGTACGAACCAACGGCAGCTAACGATAAAATGGAGCGACTGTAATGACACGCTGTGACACACGTCACGTGACTGAGGTGACTGCCACACTCACCTTCCCGGGACGCTGTGAGATGACACGACGCCGAGGTGACGAGATGAAGGGAGGCGAGGGACGCGGGCCTGGTGACGGCGTCGGACGGCAGCCGGCCCGGCGACAGCCGACGCGCACCTCCCGGCTTCGCGCCCACGTCCGCGCTGCCGGCATCGCGGCGCTGGCGCCTGAGGGCCGCGGCGAGGCGAGGTCAGTGCGACCTGAACGCGAGCTCCGAGGGGCCGGGACGGCGGGTCCGTCCGCCACGAGGAGACGCCGCAGCGGCGACCTGGCCGCGTCTGCGCGTTTGCGCGCAGGAGCCCCCGGCAGAGGGCGGGCTCACGTCCCGCGCGGCCGAGCCGCGCTCGCGAGATTTCAGCCCGCTGCGGGCGCCGCGGCCGCTTACAACGGATCGACTGTTATTTCTGAAGTTTTCCGCTTCCTGTTTTCCCAGCGCAGTTGACCGCGGGTCCCTGAAACCGCGGGAAGCAAAACCATAGATAAGGGGGAACTACTGTGAAATATTTCCCGAAAAGAACTTATATGCGACTCTTTAAAAAAAAAAATCAGCTGTAGATCAATATCAGTTTTCATTTCTAACTGGTAAAACCGTTAATATCAGCACAGCTGAGGTCGTCCGGATGGCCGGTGACCAAGATTACGCTTGTGTTCACGATGGCATTGGTGCCAAAGGTTTAAATCGTCTCGGG
>NW_011921653.1:0-2574 GCF_000151845.1 Pteropus vampyrus
TCATTCTGTGATTTTGCAAATTATTTCAGTGATATATGGAACAAACAGAGTATGAACTGACTTATGTTTATAATAGGAGATGTTTTCCCTGCAGATTAAAATGAAAATAATATGAGATGATTTTATTCCTCTACCAAAGTAAAATAGGTACTTAGTTTAAGCATTTAGTTTTAAAGCCCCAAATTCATGCTGCAATTAAAATAAAAGTAGCATAAGACTCATTGTTCATTAATAGAAATTATCTTTTAGAACATATAATGTTTTATGGTATAAATCTAAGGAAGTATTTAAGATACATAGTCTACATTTCATTATATTAAACCATAGCTTTTTGTTGAGAATCTCATCAAGTGCCTAATAGCTCCTAATGTAATAGTCGCTTAACAGTATAACAGTCTCCATGGAAACCAAACAGTAAGATATAAATATAATAATGCAGGTTAATGTACTGTATTTTAATAGTGTAGGAGTTCCTCAAAGAGCCAATGCATTATTTTCTAAAAAATATGTATGATGTTAAATCAATGTAATTTTTAAATGGGAAAATCAAATAATTTCTTTTATAGAATCTATTACTGTCAAGTACGAAATAATTTATGTGAGTCATTATTTAAAACAACCCCTATTTACCACTGTAAAGAAGCTTGTTTGGGGAAATAAGGCTACATGGTTAAATTATCTACAATCCTTGATTATAAGGAAAGTCAAGAATGAGAGAGCAACAAACACATTTTATAATGCAAACACACAATTGTAATATGATGTTAATGCTGAAAATGGCAATGAAAATACTATAATATGTACCAGGAAATCTGTTAAGGATCTTTCATATTAAAATACATGCCCTGCTAGAAGATATAAATATATTTCTACATTATTGATGAGGAAATTAGGCTACAGGGAAGTTAAATTTTAAAAAAGTGTAGGAACTGGGAGATTGGGTTCTTATTTCAATGTCTCATTTATAGTAGTTTAATAAATTGGATATAGTGAATATTTACTATTATGTGTTTAATATAAAGTAAGAGTGATCATGTTTTAATTTCATTTAATTCGTCAATAGGGGAAAAATTCTTAAATACTTATTAAAAAAAAAAAAAGCTTGATCAAGTCAAGCAAAGAGGATTGTGAACATTCAATTACCCCCAGGAAAGTCATTTCAACAACCTAATTAAACATAATTTTCTATACTTTCAGTTGCATGATTCTTGACTTATAGACTCTATTATCCTTCAACCTCAAGTGAAATACTTTTAGGATTATGTCATATAAAAATTGATTTTTATTTTCTCCTTTAAATTCTGCTTGCTTCTCTGGCTCAGCTTTACCTCCAAAACTACTCTTATTTGTTTCATTGGTCTTTCAGAGCTCTTCCATATCTTATATTGTCTTGTATATTAATTTTGGACTACTATATGCAGAAATTATTTCTTTTTACTTTTGTAAGAGTAATGCTTATATTTTGCTCTATCATCTTATCTTAATAGACAATTTAATAATTAAATTTGAATCCCAAATCTGAGTCTTAAGAGTTGGATAATATATAAATGTATATATAAAGTAACCATGTGTATAGTTAACTATATAACTATATATAACTTAATATATAATATATAAAACATATAAAAATATATTATACATATTTTATCTGATAGTTGTTTTAAAAGTTTCTTATAAAAATGGTAAATGCAGGATAGCAATAGATCATAAATCATTAAATTTTATTGAACTCTCAGAATGCTAAAGCCCTATGAATGAAACAAATACATACCTATTAAATAGTAAACAATGAAATTAAAAATAAAGAAAGAATAAGAGGAATTTTTTTTTTAATTAAAGGTATGTAATGACTATAAGATTTATATCTTTAAAAACAATTGAAAATTTTTATCATATCTAGAAAACTTTAAAGAACATTTTTATCAGTAAATATACAGCCCTTTTCATAAATTTTTTATTAAATATTTTAAGAACAATTTCATAAACAGAAAAGTCCCAAGAATTATACAGTAACACTATATCCTCAACACTTAAATTCTTTCAGTAATTGTGCTGTATTTCCTTTATTGAATATCTATATATCAATTTTTTTATCTAATCCACAATATATCTTATATACTATATATTTCTAACTTTTAGATTTTAGTAGATTTTATGCCTAAACATTTCAAGATTATTAACTGCAGATAAAGTGTTATTAACTAGAGTTAAATATTATTTTTAAATAGTATTCAAAATATGTTACAAGTTTTTTTTTTGAGGTAAAATTTCACACATTATTTTTAAATGTATCATTTGATGGTCTTTACAAATGCATACACCTGTGTAACCCAGATCTTTATAAAGTTACTTAATTACCATCAGCACACAAGTTCTCTCATAACTCTTCCTAGTCAGTCTTAACTCCACCACCAAATTTTTCAAAGTTCTTTTATTTATAATAAATTAGTCCTGTCTTTTACAGATCTTTTTATAAATGTGATTACAGAATATGCACTCTCTTACGTTTATGTAAGCCTCTTTGACCTGGCAAAATGTTTTTGAAAATCACTCATATGGTTGTGTATCCTTTTA
>NW_011921654.1:0-1218 GCF_000151845.1 Pteropus vampyrus
TCCTCATACCTCAACTGCTCGATTTTCTGTATACTTAGCAGCTTGACAAGAATGACTCCATTTTCTCTTCACTCTGTTCCTCAATCACGATCACATTAATAACCATAACGATCTTAATTTCTACCCTTCTCAAGCCTCATAGCAACTCTATGAGATTGACACTCTTACTAACTTCATGTGACAGAAGAGGAAACTGAGGCTAAAAGTGATCAAGTGCCTTGTAGGACAAGGTCACACAGTGAGAAAGAAAGGAAGTTTCTTTCAAAGAAATATTAGAACAATTTCCTCTTTGGTTCCCTTGGAAATTATTTTATAGTAGTAAAATACTAATTATATGGAAATCAATGGCAAATCAATGTGCATCTAGAAAGAGACACGTGCTCTGCGGTCTTACATACGGAACTGGGGTAAAACAGAAGTCACCGGCATATGCCTGATGGTAAATGTTAGAAGAGACAAAACAATAGCGATGCCATAGCCTACTTAACATGGAAATTAGGTTTATTTTGCTTTGTCTCAGACTGATGAGAAACGTGAACTAGAAAGGATTTTCAAAGGGGGTCAAATATGTGAGGACAGAAAGAAATCTAACCACGGGAGGTGAACACACAGTGTAAATACATATATGCCTTACTGTTCAAGTGTACAGCGGAAGCTCATTGGATTTCATTAACCAATGTCACCATAAAACTAAATAAATAAAATTTAAAAATAATAAATAACTGACCGGAAAAAAATGGCGCAGATGATAGAGGCTCTGTTCATCCCTCTGGCGACCAAATCAAAGTTGTAGAGGAAACGAGGGGCAGCGGCAAGAAAAAAATTGCCCGGGATCTAGAGGAACAAGCCACACAATTAGGGTGAAATCTAAGAAATCACCTTGCAACGGCAGACGGAGGACAGGGCGAGGCCGCGGGGCTGTCCAGTCTCCAGTGGCAGAGTGAGACGGGGCAGCGTCTATGAGCAGATTTTTTCGGTGACGGACTCGCTCTGAGCACCAGTGCCGATTTGGCTGCGTGCAGCGGGTACCAGGGACTTACAGGGAGACATTGTTGGAGTGAGGGCCGAGGTGAGACTTGTTCTGTACAGAAGGGCCTGCGGTATCCATTGTTCCCTGTTGAGTTCTCCCCTCTCCCAGTGCGTGGACACAACGCCACCATAGCCCTGACATCATCAAACTGGATAACAGAGGTCGCTCTGCCCGGAGGATTCCGTAAA
>NW_011921655.1:0-2572 GCF_000151845.1 Pteropus vampyrus
GAGGGTCAGTTCTGCCCATTGACACGCTAACAGCAATCTTTGGCTCAACTATAACAGGAGTGCACACACAACCCACATGAGAAACACACCTGGAGAAGATGACCAGGGAAACTTCGATACTGGGCCCCATAGGACGTCTACTACCTAAGGCCACTCTACTAAGACCAGGAGATGTAGCAGCTCTACAAAAAAAAAGAAAAGAAAGAAAAAAAAAAAGAATGCAATCTCAGGCAACTGGTCAGGCAGTTCTGTTAATATTTTTAGTTCACGTGCCTGGTTTGCAAACCCACCATGTTGTTGGAGACTGTCTTCTAATAACACCACAGGTGCTGCGGACCTTTCCCTTCTTTTCCCCTCATTTAGATACAGAGTGACAGCCCTGTTTGAGACATTGCAACCTCATATCATATTTTCTAGATTAGATGCTGACTGCTTAGATATAGCTCAGAGATATGATGAGCATTCATGTAGCGATGAGGCAGAAAGCCCACTGGGTTTGAGGAGCAGGTGTCATTTGATTTCTTAGTTCCTCAACTTTTGGGGAAAGTGGATATTGGCCACCCAAAGATCCAAGTAGCTTCTCCCTGTGTCTTTTCCTTCTCTCCTGATGAGCACATGCATGTCTGCTCTCTGCTGGAAATCTCTATGAGGATGAAAGAGTAACTTGTCTGTTTGACTTCTTTTGGGTCCTGGTTCACAGCTCTGAATTTAGAAACTTGCTACCTATTTTGACTGATGTTGGCCATGGCAACCAAGCGAATGTGCTTATATTTGGCCAGGATTAGTGTAGTTCAAGATATTTTGGTAGTAATGGTAGAGAAGGCTTATAATCTTCTTCTCCTTCTTCTCCTTCTCCTCCTCCTCTTCCTCCTCCTCTTCCTCCTCCTCCTCCTCCTTTGCTTTGTCTGTGAGTGTAAATTTGATGTGTTCATGGGAGGGGGTGAGTTCAGAGTCTTCCTATGCCACCATCTGGAACCAGAAGCTATGTGTGTCTTTAAGGCTAAAGTGGGTCTCTTGTAGGTAGCATGTCATTGGATCTTCATTTTTTTACATCTATTCAGCCATTCTATACTTTTTAATTGGATAATCGAATTCATTTATATTTAAGTAATGAGGAATAGTTAATAATTTACTACTGCCAATTTGTTGTTTTCTGGCTGTTTTGTAGATTCATTGTTCCTTGCCTCTTATCTTTGTGGTTTTGATATCTTTTGGTAACAGTATGCCTTAACTTCTGTATCATGTTCTTTTGTCATTACTTTAAGTTTTTCTCTTTAAGTTACCACGAGGCTTACAGAAAATGCCTTAAAATTATAACACTCTATTTTAAACTGATAACTTCAAGAGCATTACTTAAGTTTACAGTTTTACTACTCCTCCCCTTCACATTTTAGATTATTGTTGTTACAGTGTACATATTTTTCATATTGTGTATTCAATAACAGATTATTGTAGTTATGGTTATTTTTACTACATTTGTTTTTCAACTTTTAAACTAGAGTTATAAATAAATTATGCACTGTCTTTATCATAATACTGAATCTAACTTCAACTGTATATTTGCCATTAATATTTTATGTTACGTCTTATGTTTTTTCAGCTTTATTAAAATATAATAGACAAATCAGTTGCTAATATCTACATTGTAAAATTAAATAATTTTTTTCAATTATAGTTGCCATAAAATAATATATGAGTTTCAGTTGTATAGCATAGTGATTAGAGATCTATGTAACTCACAAAGCAATCACCACACTAAATCTAGTTCCCTTCTTCCCTCTTGCATATTTATTACAAAATGGTTGACTATTTTCCTTATGCTACACTTTTATCTCCATGACTATTTTGTATCTATCCATTTGTACTTCTTAATCTCTTTGACCTTTTTCATTGTCCTCTCCAACACCCCTCCCATCTAGTACCCTCAAAATAGTCTTTGTATATATGAGTTTATTTCTGTTTCTGTTGTTGCGTACTTTGTTCTTTAGATTCCACATGTATGTGAAATCGTGTGGTATTTGTCTTTCTCTATCTGACTTATTTCATTCAGCGCAATACTCTCTAGGTCCATTGAGGCAATATCTTTTTCCATCCCGTTCCTTTTAGTCTGTGTGTGTTTTTTAATCTGAAGTGAGTCTCCTGTAGGCAGCATTTGTAGGAGTCTTGTTTCCTTATCCATTCAGCCACTCTATCTCTTGGTTGGAGGACTTAATTCTTGCCCATTTGAGATACTCGTTGATAGGAATGTAGTTATTAGCATTCTTTATTTCTGTTTTTGATACGTATTTTTCTTCTTAAAGAAGTCCCTCCAACATTTTCTGTAATACAGGCTTGGTAATGGTGAATTCCTTTAGCTTCGACTCTAAATGCTAGCTTTGCTAGATAAAGTATTGTTAGTTGTAAATCCTGAGTTTTCATCACGTTTAATATTTTGTGCCAAGCCTTTCTGTCCTACATAGTTTCTGTTGAGAAATCAGCTGCCAGTCTTATGGGTGCGCCCCTGTAGGTAGCTAACTACTTTTCTCTTGTTGCTTTTAAGATTCTCCCTTTGAACTTAACATTTAGCATTTAA
>NW_011921656.1:0-1381 GCF_000151845.1 Pteropus vampyrus
GGAATTCAAGATGTCAACGGAAAACCCAATAGTCAACCAAAAGCTTCATTAAGAAATGTTGGTTAAATATCAAAAATCAATGGCAAAGACAGATTTCTCAGGGCAGCCAGGGAGAAAAAAAATGGTAACTACAAAAGAAAAGTCATTAGATTATTCTCAGACTTCTCAGCACAAACGTTATAGCCCAGAAAGGGAATAGAATCAATTATTTAAACTATTAAGTGAAGGGAACTAACAGCCTAGAATAATGTATTCAGCAAAGCTCTCCTTTAGGTATAAAGGAGAAATTAAGACATTCTCAGATAGACAAAAATTGAGAGAAATCTCCACTACGGGGCCTGCACTACAGGAAATACTGAAAGAGGTCAGCTCGCTTAAAACAAAATGACAAAAAAAAAAACACAAACAAAACATAATTAGAAGTAAAGTGACTATCAGGCAAATAGAAGCAGAGGAGTGTAACCCTTATTAAGAACAGGGCATTATAATCTTAATAAGAAGAGAATTGCTATAGCAAGGTATTAATGAAATTTCAGCATACATAGGGACAAATTGAGATAACAATGATTGAAAAGGGAAGGATTCAAAGATCCAAATTCGCAAAGGAGAATGGAGATAAGGCATGCACAGAAGAAAATGGATGACTATATATATATATATATATATATATAAAGTTATATGATAGTTATATAATACATTTTATATATATATATAAAATGTATTATATAACTATCTATATATATATAGATATATATATATATATCTATATATATCTATAACTATATATATATATAATGTATTATATAACTATCTCTTCCATATTCATAATGTTAACCACACAGAATATTCAGAACTAAAGTATATAACATAAAACAAGAACCAGAGGGAAAACCCACAAAAGCCAGCGAAAATAAACAAACACAAAGAAAAGGAAGCAATGGAAACACCAAGCTATCAGAAAGCAAAAGATTAAATGGCTATAAAAAAACCTCAGATTTCAGTAATCACTCTAAATGTAAATGGACTGAATTCACCAATAAAAAGGCACAGAGTTGAAGAATGGATCAAAAAACAAAACTCAACCATATGCTGTCTTCAGGAGACACATCTCAGCTCCAAAGACAAATATAGACTCAAAGTGAAAGGGTGGAAAATGATATTTCAAGCAAATGGCATTCAGAAAATAGTGGGAGTAACGGTGCAAATATCAGATGAAATAGATTTCAAAATTAAAAAAAAAAAATGTAAAGAAAGATACTGAGGGATACTTCATAATGATAAAGGGTATCATGCACCAAGAAGGCATAACACTTATTAATATCTATGTTCCCAATCAGGGAGCCTCAAAATATGTAAATGCAATTACTGACTAGAACTAAAG
>NW_011921657.1:0-2570 GCF_000151845.1 Pteropus vampyrus
AGGGTTAAGCAATGAAATCAAGTAAAATCATCTCAAAGAGCCTGAGATTCGGTTGGCTGTAAAGGGATCCTTTATTTTTAAGCACTCAGCTCAGGGATGCAAGCACATACTTCCCAAAATGGTGCAAAGTCCACCAACGAAGGGTGTTCTTGGCTGAGTCTTGCTCTACTCAGAAGGGAACCGTTTGCACATAGCCCAAAGTGATCGGGACCTTCTCAAGTAGAGCACATCGCAACGCACGGCTTCAAGATAAAGAACCTGCCAAGTCTCCACTGGAATCTCAAATATAGAATTCCTTTCTCTCTCGCCTCCTCACGACGCAGTACAATCTAGTTCCATAAGCTGAGACAATATCAACACAGTTCCGTAAAGTAACGAAACTCATTGGATGGGAAACGCTGTTTCCGACCTCAATGATCATGATGATGCAGAGAGAACAACCTTGAGTTGTCTTCCCTCCTATCTCTGGCATCATTATCTTCTCTAACCTGATGCTGTTCCCATGGTCAGGATATGGTCACTGCTATCTTTTTCCAATGTCAGAGACACAAGAGGCAACAGGAGCCCTCCTGAGTAAAGGCAGGAATGTCAGGCAAGATGCAGGTCATCCTACACAGTCTCAAAGCCTCCATGAATGATGTTGCTCTCGAGCATTGTTCTACCCAAAAAGTCAGCGATTACACATTATATGAGCCATCGCTTCCTTGTGACGTATGGCACTGCATGGACCTGGCTTCGGGGGAAAGATCCTGCCCCATCCCTATCCCACTCCGAAATGTCACTTTGATCACACTCACGCCACATATTGATTCTTATCAAGTTATATCTGGGGCCCTGGACAATGTCTACCGGCGGCCCTCCAATTTGCAGTCATCGCATGTTGGCATCTCCTCGGGACTGCCATGATCACGTGAAGCATTATGGGACCCAGAGACAGTGAGGTTTCTCTGCTTATCTCATCTATTTCGAGGTGTCTTTTTTTCTAACGTGTACGTATTCCAGAATTTACACACACGCGCACACACACACACACACACACACAACACACTAATATCTCCATGATCGTACCCCGATGCTTGCCTGCCATGACACTGGCGCGTTCTAGACAGAAAACTCAGGAACACCTGAAACTCTATTTGGACCCAAGGCCTCCAAAATGTAGCTTTCGTTGAGCATCGTTCAGCTCAGAAGTACGTGTTCACATGCAATTGGAGGAAATAGGCATTTCTAGATATAGAGTACTGCACACAGCTTGGCTAAAAGGAAAACACGTGGCCAGTCTCCCTTATAATCACAAACAACCTTCTTACTTACCTTTGTTCTATAGGGAAAGACACAAATTACATGTAGTCCATGGGATCAGACCGAACAAATTAGGGCACAAACTGAACAGAGCTTTGAGGAATAAGACCAGTGAGCTTCTATTGAAATCTCAAGTAGGGTTTTCCATCCTCCCGATCCTGCATCTCAACAGTATCCAAAATATCTGAATAACGGAGACCATGGGAACACCCTACACTGCACGGGCAGCCCTCAATTAATGTGAGGACACGTCATCATCTACTCTGTTGACCGGAGGATCGTGATGATGCAAAGAGAACGGGCTTACGCTTGAATTCTGTCTTATCCGAGGGCATCTTAATTTTCTCTAACCTGTCGGTGTTCACACTGATAGTGAAGGAACACTGAAATCATTTCAGGATATCTGAGCTTCAGATGGAAGCAGGACCTTCCAAAGTAGAGGTCAGTAATGGAGGGACACGTTCGTGTCCACCCAAAAGAACCAAAGGCCAACGTGAACGATGATCTTACTGGACGATGCGCTACTCAGAAGGGCACAGGTTACACGCAGTCTAAGCAAACTGTCCCCTTCTGAATAGGGCACCACACAGTACCGGGCTTCTCTGTGTAGGCCTTGCTCAGCGTCTACTGAAATCAAACATATTGTTTACATTGCTCTCTCAACAGCATCAATCACTATGTAAAATAATAGCATCAAGGATGACTATTTGAACACTCCACCGACCAAATCGTGACCACGATTCTGAGGGAGTCCAACACCGGCTCTGTTGACCAGAGAGAGAATGAGGACAGAAACATGACAAGCTTCAGACTCTCTTCTCCATCACCCGAGTGCGGCTCTCATTTCCATTTCCTGTGCTGTTCACATGGTTAGCATGAATCAGTAAAATCATCTCAAGGTGCCTGAGATTCGGTTGGCTGTAAGGGTTCCTCTATTCTAAGCACTCAGCTCAGGGATGCAAGCACATACTCCCAAAATGGTGCAAAGTCCACCAACGAAGGTGTTCTTGCTGAGTCTTGCTCTACTCAGAAGGGAACCGTTTGCACATAGCCCAAGTGATCGGGACCTTCTCAAGTAGAGCACATCGCAACGCACGGCTTCAAGATAAAGAACCTGCCAAGTCTCCCCTGGAATCTCAAATATACAATTCCTTTCTCTCTCGCCTCCTCACGACGCAGTACAATCTAGTTCCATAAGCTGAGACAATATCAACACAGTTCCGTAAAGTAACGAAACTCATTGTATGGGAAACGCTGTTCCGACCTCA
>NW_011921658.1:0-2570 GCF_000151845.1 Pteropus vampyrus
GAAACCGAGCCCATCGATGTGCTAGCCAAGGTTTGGGCTCACGAGCAGAGAAACACTGGGGGGGGGGGTGTACGCAGCCCTTCAAGGCCTCATTGTTTGCAGGAGCACAGCTGGAAGAATTTTCGTGAAAAGTTAGCCTCCACCCCACAGTGAACATCCCCGCTTTGATTTCTAGTGTCGTGTACCCCAAAGGTAGCATAAGGGAAGGCTCCACACTGATTTGTGGCATTGAGTGATTCTGTGGGGCTGCTCCCTCTGCCCAAAGATAAATAGCATTTCCTGTGGGAAATACTGCTGCGTTCTCTGGGCCCATTCATTGGACGTTCGGCTGCCATCTACGTCATTACTTAAGGATGGGCCTGAAGCAGAAGTAAAGGAAACATTTATGTTGAAACTTTAAATAACTGTTTAAGTATTTAAAGGGGCTTCTCAGAATCTCATTAGGGATTTTCATATCATTAAACTACATTTTCTTTATTCCTACTTCTATTATACCATTAGAAGACATTGCGCGGGGGACTATTTTTGCTCATAATTCCCAAATGCCTCAACTGATTTTCTTCAGGGTTCCTGCCCCAGAGTCATAGAAGTATAGAGAATTAGAGCTAGAACTCGTGGAGAAATCCAACAGGCCACCAAGTGAGAGATCTGGGAGCTAGAGGGACACTGCCAGCTCAAGACTGTGCCTCTTTAGCCTCCCTTTGTCCTTTGGTGGGACAGAAGCCCCTCCGTCTCCTCACATCAGGTCTCTTGTGGATGGATATTGAAGTTGGTGCAGCTTCTTCCCAACCTGCCGCCTAGTTGGAAGCACTGAAACCTATCCCATTGCTGTCAGTTACGGCTAGAGTCTTGCTAACCTGAGCATCCCAGGCGAAGACTGGTTGCCCCCTTGACCCTGTCCACAGGACCTGTGGTGTGCTAGGGTTACCCTGATGGTTGATGGAAGAGGCCTAATAGGGTGAGGAATCAGGAGACCTGGCTCTATCCTAACCTGCTGAAAATCGCTTCCCCTTTCTGAATCTATTTTTCTACCTGCAAAAAGAGGAAGGTGGCCTGGAACAGTGTTTGCAATCTGGGGTCTACAGACTTCCTGAAACCGTGTGCAAAGTCATGGAAGGTGATGTCTCCTTGAAGGAGTCTCCTTGAAGGAGCATTCATCAGCTTCTCACAAGAATCCTGTTACAGACTGAACTGTGTTGCCCTAAAATTCCTGGGTTGAAGCCCTGACCTTCAGGTGACTGCATTTGGTGACAGGGCCTTTGAGGTAGTCAAGGTTAAATGAGGTCACGAGAGCGAGGCCCTAATCTGATATGACTGGTGTCCTTATATAAGAAGAGAATGAGAAACCAGAGCCCTCTCTTTCTCCCCATGGATACACAGAGGAAAGGCCACGTGAGGACACAGCGAGAACGTGGCCATCTGCAAGCCGGGAAGGTGGGGGCTCACCAAGAATCGAATTTGCTGGCACCTTGACCTTGGACTTCTAGTATCTGAAAGTATGAGAAAATAAATTTCTGTCGTTTAAGCCACCAGCCTGTGGTATTTTGTTTTGGTGGCCCTGGCAGAGTAATACAGTTTCCGTAACTCAAGAGATTCAGGGCCACTGGACCTACCGGTCCCCCGAAACCCACCCTGGACATTCATGTTTTACTGTAACATGTCTCTATATATTTCGCAGACTTCTTGAGTATCTAACCATTCATATACATATTTCACATAGTTGCAATGATAGTGTATGTGCAAATTTGTTTTCCTTTTCTGCTCAGAACTGTGCAGCATATTTATTATTGCAACGTACTTCATTTTATTAGTTGTGTAGCACAGGTTTGGATCTATATGAACCCATAGACCGGAGTTTAAATCCCGATTCCATCATCTACTAGCTGTTTGACCTTGGACAAATTATCACATGCTTCTGTCTTGTATAAAAACTGGGGATAACACTAGTATCTACTTCATATAGCTGTTATGAGAATCGAATGAGATCATGTATGTTTAGGGCCCGGCACATAGCAAAGTGTTAACACATATTCATAGCTCTTACTGTTGTCATTGTTGAACATTTAAGTCATTATCAGGGTTATTATTTTTTTTTTTGGCCCTTAGAAATTACACTGCTGCAAGCGAACTTCTTTGTACAGAGAGAATTTTTTTCCTTTTAAATTATCTCCTCAGGCTAAATTTCTGAGAGTAGTACAACTGGGTCAATAGTTATATTATTTTTTATCGATTGGAATGATCAATTTTGAATTTTCTTTTGTTCTTATTAAAAGATCTCACATATTTATTTAGGTGTAGGTCTCTTGAGAATACATAAAAAAGCAAAAAAAAATCAGTTAACTTATTTCTAGAAGCTCTTTATGTTTAGTGGAGAGCTCTTATGAGTCCCTTTGCAACTCAACGTTGTCTGCGTGCTCGGTTGCACCCTATGCGATTCTTTGATGGGACAGCATTTATAGACAGGGTGCTTCGCTGTTGGCTCCAGGATTTCCTTGCAGCTACTGAGACTCCAACCTTTCGATGAAGAACTTTCTCCATCTTCTTAAGGGGGTTCATGTACATATAAGCCA
>NW_011921659.1:0-2569 GCF_000151845.1 Pteropus vampyrus
CCACGCAAGCAAGCAGGGTACACAGGCTAAAATTGGCAGTAGCGTATGAGCTCATGTACAAGTTCATGATAACAGAATGTGGTTAGGGGTCCAGAAACTAGGCGTAAGTTATGGACTCCCTTTGTCCAGTTTCAGGTTTTAAATTATTCTTTAACCCTTCACATTTCAGCAGGGCCATTACATTCCCCACTGGTTTTCTTTAGAATGACTCAATCTTCGAGTCAGAAGTCGGGATTTTTGGCCAAAGGGTCGGGGCTGACGCTCCTAAAATTAAAATCTTTGCCCCAGTTATATTGGATTGGATTAAACTCTTAACCCATTTGATCAAGCATGGCCCAAAGGTCAGTAATAACAGCAGAATTATCAATGGTCCTGCTATAGCTGACAATAACGTGGTTAACCAAGAGTTTCCATTAAACCAAGATTCATACCAGTTGCTTCCTTGTTTTAACTTCTCATTTCTGTCTTTTACTCTTTGTCTAATTAATGCTAAACTATCCCTAATAATTCCAGAATGATTAACATAAAAGCAGCAAGTTTCTCCTAGTGCTACACACAAACCTCCTTGCTTAAGAAATAAGAGGTCTAAACCTCTTCTATTCTGCAGTACTACTTCAGCTAAAGAATTAAGAGATGTTTCAAGATGATTAATTGATTTCTCTAGAGTGCTTAAATCATCATTAATCTGCTTTGTGAGCCAGGCCATACCTTGATTTCCTGTAACCAAAGCAGCAGTCCCAATTGCAGCTGATCCTGCCACTCCTAGGCCAGCTAGGAGCGGCACAAGCAGTGGAACTGCTCGCTTACGCCGAGGATAGTTATATCCTCCCCACAAATCTATTGCTTGTCTTCCTTCTTGTCCGCTCATCATATACACCTGAGGTATAACATGAACCAGCACACAAAATCCAGTATTATTTTTCCAATAGTTAAGATTAATATAGGGAGTTAAACCAGTATTACAAGCAAACCAAGTGCCACTAGGGGCCGCTAAATAAGTAGAAGAGGTGCTATTTACTAAAATAGATGATTTACAATTTTCCTTATACCTAGATTTATCAACTCTATAAGTGTTAGTATACACACAAGTTCCCTTTCCTTGTAAATCTCCCAACGTTACAGATGGGTTTTTGGTTCCCCAAGGGCAAATAGTAACATTCGGAGATGTTACATTCCTAGTATTTCCCTTTCCTTTTCTTCAGTAGTGAATAAGACCTGTAAGAGCTGTTGGCAATCATCCCAAGTGGGCTGATGGGTAAAGAAAATAGACTCTAAAAGGGAGGTTAGTCCTTGTGGTTTCTCTGAAAAGGATGGCGTTTGCAATTTCCAATTATATAAATCACTAGTACTGAATGGCGAGTAGATGACAGTAGGCTCACCGCCACCTCCTGGAATCACCTTCAGTGGGGCTTGAACAGATACTGGCTCTTTTCAGGGAGGTTGAATCAGGGGAAGGTGGCCTATGACCCCTAGACCGGGTTACAGGAGGTCCCGGTCCCTCCGGAGGAGGACGTTTACCCCCATTTCCATTATAGGGTGGCGGATACCAGTCATCCTCTGAGGGAGGTCCCTGCAACACCGGTGGGGGCTTCTTAAAACCCTGGGGTATGGCTGCCATTACAGTAACGGGTGCACGACTGCAATTCTGTAAGTATTTAGGGGCATCAGAAACTACATCAATCCAAACATCAATATAAGGAATTTGGTCAGGATGCCCAGGATTTCCATAAATCACACTTCGAACCCGGAATGCAGTCTGCATGTTAAATGATCCCTCGGAGGGCCATCCTACTCCGAAGGTCGGCCAATCTAATCGACAAAAGCGCTGCAAATCAAAAGGGGTTACTGAAGCACCATAGGCCCTTGCCCTACAATGAAAATCTTTAAAGTTGTTAAGCATGCACTGTAACGGAGTTAGTTTGCCCTGTGATTGTCCCATAGTTCCACAATAAAGCACACGAAGCAAAACAAAACAAGACAGACACAGACTAACAAACCAGAACAGGACTGAGAAAACTGTCGTCACAGTCTCAGTCGACCGCCGACTTACTTGTCGCGTCCGACGTCCGCACGGTCCCTGGGCCCCCTACCAGAAACTGCCTCAGCACTCCCAGGATCGTGCTCCGCAAAGCGAGAAACCACAGGCGGCGGGCTAGGGCAAGTGCCCTAGAGGCCTCCCCAACCGCAAATGGTCCAACGCTCCGGTGCACTGATCAATTTTCCCACAACGAGCAGATCTCGCTGGGGCCTCCAAATGTTGTGTCCAGAATAACCAGACCCAACTTGAGTGCTCTTAACCAGGAGACAGTTTATTAGCCGGCGGCTGTCCTTGCAAAGGAGCAGCCACGAAATACCAAGATACAAAGTTTTTAAGCCCCAAATCCCATTCCTCATTCTGTCTTAAACACAAAGGTCCATCTTTCTCCTATTCACTACCTGTCAACCCACTGGTCAGGTGTGCAAGCGGGAAGTACAGAAGCAGAAAGCTTGTGTTAGAATGTTATGTTCCTATGGGTGATTGCCTATGTTCCCATGGACAATAGCCGGTGTTCCCATGGGCGATGGCTGA
>NW_011921660.1:0-2568 GCF_000151845.1 Pteropus vampyrus
GCATGCGTGCCGCCGAGGTCTTCCTCGTCCAGCCGTGCTGCCCACCCTCTGTCTTCCAGACTCAAGGCCAAGGCCTCTGGCAAACCCCGCCACCAAGCCCCTTCTCTAAGAGCCCCGCCACCCTGTCATGGAGAACAATCTTGAAGGTTTCTCCCCAGCCCAGGAGATCTGCTTCCGACAGCCACGTGTGTGTCTGCTGGCCTCGGAGCGGCTCGGTGTGAGCTAGGAGCGGAGCGAAAAGGGACTGTGGCCCGTCTGTCTGACCAGCTGTCACCCGAGGGAGTCGGGGACCGCGGAAGGACCTGGACACCGGCTGCCCCAGGGAACGACGGACCGTGGAAACGTGACCCGATCTGAGGGCCAGCAGGAATGAGCAGTGACATTGCCAACACGCTTCTGGGCCATGTCGCTGCACCGTGTTGTTAGGAGTGTCCTGTGGAGCTGGAGATGTCCTGCGTCGTCTCATTCAGAAGCGGCCGAGGTCCCTTCCAGGCCACGTTGCTGTGACCGAAATAACCAGGCCCAACTCGAGTGCTCTAATCCAAGAGACAGTTCATTAGCCGGCGGCTGTCCTTGCCAAGGAGCAGCCCCGAGACGCAGGGGCACAAAGGTTTTAAGCCCTCGATTCCATCCCCCACATCCTTAATTTTTACACAAAAGACTATATCTCCTCCATTCATTAACTGATAACTAAGAGGTGGGTAAGCAAGCAGGGGTACAGAAGCAGAATGCGTCATTGTTAAAATATTTTGTACCTATAGGCAGTGATCCGGCTCAGTAAATCCCTCTAGTTAATAAATTTTTAGCAGATAACTAACTAGAAGTGAGACATGGCGGTTAGTACGTACCATGTCTTATCCCTAACCTATTGTCTCTAAAGGTGAGGTCACTACATTCCCCACTGGTTTTCTTTACAGTGACTCAATTTTCGAGTCAGAAGTTGGAATTCTCAGCCAACTCGTCGGGGCTGATGCTCCTGAAATTAAAATCTTTGCCCCGGTCATGTGAGACTGTACTAAACTTCTAAGCCACTTTAGTAAGCAGGGTCCAAAAATTAATAATAATATCAGCATAATTAATGGCCCTGCTATGGCTGACAATAGCGTGGTTAGCCAGGAATTTTCATTAAACCAAGACTCATACCAGTTACTGCCCTGCCTTAATTTTTCATTTCTATCCTTCACCCTCTGTCTAATTAATGCTAAACTATCCCTAATAATACCAGAATGATTAACAAAAAAAACAGCAAGTTTCTCCTAATGCTACACACAAACCTCCTTGCTTAAGAAATAAGAGATCTAAACCTCTCCTATTCTGCAGTACTACTTCAGCTAAGGAATTAAGAGATGTTTCAAGATGATTAATTGATTTTTCTAGAGTGCTTAAATCGTCATTAATCTGCTTTGTGAGCCAGGCTATACCTTGATTCCCTGTGACTAAAGCAGCAGTCCCAACTGCAGCTGATCCTGCCACTCCTAGGCCGACTAGGAGCGGCACAAGCACTGGAATTGCTCGCTTACGCCGAGGATAGTTATATCCTCCCCACAAATCCATTGCTTGTCTTCCTTCTTGTCCGCTCATCATATACACCTGAGGTATAACATGAACTAGCACACAAAATCCAGTATTATTTTTCCAATAGTTAAGATTAATACAGGCAGTTAAACCAGTATTACAAGCAAACCAAGTGCCACTAGGGGCCGCTAAATAAGTAGGAGAGAAGCTATTTACTAAAATAGATGACTTACAATTTTCCTTATACCTAGATCTATCAACTCTATAAGTATTAGTATATATACAAGTTCCCTTTCCTTGTAAATCTCCCAACGTTACAGATGGGTTTTGGGTTCCCCAAGGGCAAATAGTAACATTCGGAGATGTTACATTCCTAATAGGAGTTTGATCCGTGCCAAGGTTAGCAATGACACCAAGTCCTACATAATAAGGTGGGGCAGGGTTCAGACAAAACCAACAATCCTTTGTAGCATTTGAGTTACTGTCATTAGCAAACTTATAAACATTGTTTAACATAGTCAGGATAGAGTCAGGTGTACCCCTGGGAGGTTTATAAGGCTGCCTGGGTTTATGTCCTTTATTGATGTTATTAGTATTCCTAATAGTTGTTAACTGGGTAGGAGTTAAGTCCTTTAACCCTTCATTATTAGACCCGACAGGACCTATGGCTATCGACGGTATCCGAACAGGCTTTTTCTGTATTGTCATTAACATTCCGGGGTCATCTCCAGAAACATACAACCTTAATCCCCAAGTTTTCCCAGTCACCCAAGATGGATCTTCCCAATTTTTGACAGTAAAAACGACAGGATTGCATTTCCCTGCTGTGGCACAGGAAGACTGACTAGGTCGTGTAAGAGTCAGAAAGGGGTTTGTGTTCTTCCAAGGGGCTATGGTCTCACAACCCCAATGACCACAATAATATTGGTTAGGCTTATTGCAAGTGCTTTGATCTTCTCTAGAACACATATATAACTGCACTTGTTGGATACCCTTTTCATAATTTTTAACTCCACAGCCCCACCACGGTCCTGATCTCTGCTAGCATCTTGA
>NW_011921661.1:0-2568 GCF_000151845.1 Pteropus vampyrus
TCACCAAAGTCAGCTGTCTCACTCTGAGACTTCTCCATTGCAGAGGACTCTCCTGGGTCACAAGTGGTCTGGGTGACTCTCAAGTCAACTCAGAGCATTCTGGACCAAGTGCCTGCCATACGACAACATTCTAAATCTTAGCAACCCTGGACTTGATACCAATGACCCGAGGATGTGGTGCTTTAGGCATTCAATGATTTAAGTCTGAAAGCTCCACTGTCTGTTGACTATTGCTCGGAGCAACAGTCTGAGTAGCTTGAGGTAAGACCTGGCTGAAAGCGGACTCTGGTTGTTCCAGCACTGAGTGTGCACCTTCCCCGCCCAAGTACGTCTTCAACAAAATTCAGAGTCTACTACTACGTCCTCCAACTCTAGATCATTCGGTGGCAGTGGACAGAGCCCCATGTCCTCTGACAGTGGTCTCTCCTTAGACAGCCCATGATCCCACACCAGGACCCTTGAGGAGAACAATCAAGCCCTCCTAATCTAAGTCACCCAGTGTTCATTCCACCTATTCGAAGGCTCTGTCCCATCTCACAGCTTTCCCAAACAGCACCCACATCCCCAGTGATCCTGTCCACATCCACCCATGGACATGCCCCATGACATCCCAGCTTCGCTCCTTTCTAAAATCTCTGCATTTAGACTGCTGATGTTTGGCACCTATTGTCACATCCACATTCTGAGCAGTTGACTTGCAATTCCCCTTTCCTGTCATGTCTACTGCTGCGGTGGGCTCTCAACCACTGTGAATCCATGGAAAAATACTCCCCACCTGAAGTAGTGTGGGAGGGCTCCCTCTGGATCTGTTCTCTGCACGAGTGGGGACAAAGTGTTTACTAGGGAATCTTACATTGCTCTATATTGAGGAAAATTGTTAAGGCCGTTCACTTGAAAGAAGAATCCTAAATATCAATCAAGTTATACTACAATCCTATAAAGACACTTACAAGCCTGGAGTCAAAATGGGAGAGGCGGCAATGGTTTTACAAGATGACGAACAGATTTTCGGTAGTTTAACCAGCCCTTTTGAAGGAGCAGCATTCACAATATCAATATGAACGTACCTCTACAACAAATGAAGTTTCCCATCTCAAGGTCTCGAGCAGTGAGTCTCTGAGTATTTCTCGCCTCCTCTCTCTCAACTCACAGAGTGACAGTTGCAACGAGCAGTGAGTCTCTGAGTACTCCTCGCCTCCTCTCTCTCAACTCACAAAGTGACAGTTGCAACGGAAGGCAAGAAGCGCATCATCACATTACCACGGTGACGGTCATGTCACAGAACTTTCAGAATGAGCGCACGCTGCACATTCTGGGTCCAACTGCTGCTTTCGAGACACTTGTGTGTTTACATGGGCAAGAGCGGCAGTTAAGAGAATTAAAACAGAAAATGTGTTTTCTTTCAAAAATGAACACTAGGCTCCCAAATTGTTATTCTCTTTCTGAAAAACATGATATGTGAGAGAAAACAACTTGCCCACGCAAACAGAGTTAATAATGAAAATTTCACGGTGAACATGTCAAATCGAACACATTGACCGTATGAAGTTGTTCCATTCTTGGTTACATTATGATCCGCACCCATTTCCGCTACTCCTGAGTCACCAGACTTTTCTACAAAACAACTGAAAAAGTGTTCCACATCAATTCAAAAGCAACATTAGTAGAAATCAGATTTCGAAAGTTGTATTTTTCTCCAAGCATATAACTATGTTATATAAATTCTCTTATTCTCTAAACCTATATTCTTTATCTACATACTTATATAAAACTCGATGCTGAATTATTTCTCAGTCTCTGTGAATTCATTGGACAATTTCATTATGTATATTCAAGACTGGCTCTTCACTGAAAAAATAACAAAAAGAATCACTGTATTTTTTTAATAGTGGGTTGGGCGATAATACATAATCAGTGATTTTGTAAATAAAATTGTAGATGACCCAAAACTCTAGATAGAATTCAATGTGTGTTCTGGCTCATATGTGGACCAGTCACACTCATTCTTATTTTGTATTATTTTAGTTTTTTATTAAGTTTATTGAGGAAACATTGCTTAATACAATTATATACTTTTCAGTTGTATATTATCATTTGACATGTATATATTCTATTGTGTGTTTACCACCCAAAGTCCAGTTTCCTTCAGCTACCATATATATGATCCCCTTTACCCACTTCACCTTCCTTCTACCCTCCTCTATTTAACTACCTTTGCCCCGTCAAGCTACCCCCTCCTCCCCCAACCCCTACACTTTGGTAACACTAGTCCATTGTCTATGTCCATGAGTGTCTGCTTGTTTGCCCTGTTCATTTGTTGCTTTTAGATTTATATCTCACATATAAGTGATGTCATGTGATTTTCAACGTTTTCTCTCTGGCTATTTCACTTAGCATGATTATCTCGAGGTCTATCCATATTGTCACAAATGGCAGTATTTCATCTCTTCTTATGGATGAGGAAAATATTTCATTGTATATATGTACCACAGCTTCTTTAGCCAATCATCTATCATAGGAAAATATTTCATTGTATTTATGTACCACAGCTTCTTTAGCCAATCATCT
>NW_011921662.1:0-1295 GCF_000151845.1 Pteropus vampyrus
TCATATTTCTTTAAACAAAATATTCATATTTAGCTTAAAGCTGCATGTGATCATTTAAAAATTTTAATATTTTAAGATTTGGTTCTTTTTTTTTCCTTTTGTCTTATTCTGATACATGAATTCTAGTTTTATGTGCTTCCTTATCTTTGAATGTGGGTTGATTATTTTTAATTAAGATTTTTTTTTTTAAGAGATCTTTTAAGTTTACAGAAAATTGAGGGGAGGGTACTGAGATTTTCAATGTACTCCTTACTCCACACATGCCAACCCATGACCCATTTCCTTTACCAGAGTGGTATATTTGTTACAATTGATGAATCTATATTGACACATCATAATCGCTGAAACTCCATAGTTTATGAACTACTTTTAGTGCTGATACATTCTAAGGGTTTGGACAAATATATAATAGCATGCACCCATTATTATGGTATCAAATGGTATTTTCACTGCCCTAAAAATCTTCTGTGCCTTGTGTATTTATTTTACCCAAAATCTCAAGCCCTGGAAAGCAATCTTTTCACTGTCCCAAAGATTTTCCTTATCCAGAATGTCACGTAGTTGGAATCGTATAGTATGTAGCTTTTTCAGACTGGCTTCTTTCACTTAGTAATATATATTTAAGGTTCTTCTGTGTCTTTTTATGGCTTGATAGATCATTTATTTTTAGTGCTGAGTAATATTCCATTGTCTGAATGTACCACAGTTTATCTTCATAAAGTGAAAATCATTTGAGTTCTTTCCAAGTTTTGGCAATTATGAATACAGCTACTATAAACATCCATGTGCCCGTTTTTGTGTGGACATAAGTTTTCAGTTCCTTTGGGTAAATACCAAGGAACAGAACTGCAGAGTTGCATGTTTAGAGTGTGTTTTGTAAGAAACCCCCAAGCTGCTTTCCAAAGTGGCTGTACCATTTTGCATTCCCACCATCAATAAATGCGTGTTCCTATTGTCACATCCTCAAATCAAATCAAATTCAGCATGCACATAGGCAAACTTTCTCCCCATTCTTGATTTCCATATTCTTATTAATTTTAATATCTGCATTGAGCTCTAATCATTTGTTGTCTTAAAGTTGCCCTTGACATGTCTCTCTTCCCTAGCCTTCATCTATAAATCAAAATTATTTTAATTCAGAAATATCTCTGCTATTCCACTAACTCAGAACAAAGGCCTGCAGTGATTTGACTATTTTTTCTTTAGGTACAAGTCCTATCATATTTTTGCTACACTTCAAAGCACTATTCCTTACTGCATTATTCCTTAATGTCTGGGTCTCTTGTCCCAGCTCA
>NW_011921663.1:0-2565 GCF_000151845.1 Pteropus vampyrus
TTACATAAAAAAACTATTCTCTACGTATATGTAATGGTAACAACACACCAAAGATTCAGAACTGAAGTATATAACATAAAACAAGAAGAACCAGAGAGAAAACCCCACCAACACCCAACCAAAATTAAAAAAAAAAAAAGACATACAAGGACAAGGAAGCAATGGAAACACCAGACTACCAAAAAGCAAAACATAAAATGGTTATAGGAAAACCTCATATTTCAATAATCATCCTAAATGTAAATGGACTGAACTCAACCATAAAAAGGCACAGAGTTTCAGATTGGATCAAAAAACAAAACCCAACCATATGCTGCCTCCAAAAGACACATCTCAGTTCCAAAGACAAATATAGACTCAAAGTGAAAGAGTGGAAAATGATATTTCAAACATGTGGCATCCAGAGAAAAGTGGGAGTAGAGGTACTAATATTGGATGAAATAGACTTCAAAATAAAAAAGGTAAAGAAAGATACTGACGGACACTTCATAATGGTATAGGGAATCATACATCAAGAAGACAGAACACTTATTAATATCTATGTTCCCAATCAGGGAGCCCTGAAATATATAAAGCAATTACTAACAGAACTAAAGGGAGAAACAGACCAACACATTATCATAGTAGGGGACTTAACTACCCCACTGTTGGATATGGACAGATCATCCAAACAGAAAATCAATAAGGAAATAACATCTTAAATGACACATTAGACCAACTGGACATAATTGACATTTACAGAGCTTCTATTCCAAAAGCAGATGATTATACATTCTTCTCTAGTGCACATGGAACATTCTCAAGGATTGACCACATACTGAAACACAGAGAGAGCCTCAACAAATATGAGAGGGTTGAAATAATACCAACCACATTCTCTGATCATAATGCTTTGAAACTAGAGATCAACTGCAAAAGGAAATCAGGAAGAACCACAAATACTTGGAGATTAAACAACATGCTACTGAAGAATAACTGGGTCAAAGAAGAAATTTAAAAAAGAGAGATCAGGAGATACATACAAACGAATGATAATGATAGTACAACATATCAAAACTTTTGGAACTTGGCAAAAGTGGTCATAAGAAGAAAGTTCGTATTACAGACCTATCTCTAAAAACAAGAAGAAGCCCAAATAAACAACTTAACACGTCATATTATAAAACTAGAAAAGGAAGAACAATTGAAGCCTAAAGTCAGCAGAAGGAAAGAAATAATCAAAATCAGAACAAAAAATAATGAAATTGAAAACAAACAAAAAAATCAAAAAAATAAATGCAACAAAGAGCTGGTTCTTTGAGAAGGTTAATATTGACAAACCCCTGGTTAGAATCACTAAAGAAAAAAGAGAAAGAACATAAATAAACAAAATCAGGGATGAAAGAGGGGAAATTATGACAGATACCGCAGAAATACAAAGGATCATGCAAGAATACTATGAAAAAGTATATAACACCAAATTTAATAACCTAGAATAAGTGGACCAGTACTTAGAAAAACAAAACCTTCCTAGACTGAATCAAGAACTGGAAAATCTAAATAGACCAATCAGCAGTATGGTAATTGAAACAATCATCAAAAACCTACCAAAAAGTAAAAGTCCAGGACCAGTTGGCTTCACCAGTTAATTCTACCGAACATTCAAAGAAGATTTAATACCAAACTCCTCAAACCCTTCCAAAAAATCAGAGAGGAGGCAATACTCTCAACTCATTTTATGAGGCCAATATTACCCTGATACCAAAACCTGGTAAAGATAACACACAGAAAGGAAAACTACAGACCAATATTTCTCATGAACACAGATGCAAAAATCTTAAATAAGATACTAGCGAACCGAGTACTGCAACATATTAAAAAGATTATATGCCACAATCAAGTGGGCTTCATCCCAGAGGCTCAGGGATGGTTCAACATATGCAAATCGATTAATGTGATACACCACATAAACAAATTAAAAAATAAGAATCATATGATCATATCAATAGCTGCAGAAAAAGCCTTCAACAAGATACAGCACCCATTTATGATCAAAACACTTAACAAAATCAGTATAGAAGGAAAGTACCTTAACATAAAAAAGACCATCTATGACAAACCCTCAGCCAGCATTATACTTAATGGTGAAAATCTAAAAACCTTTCCTCTAAAATCAGGAACAAGGCAAGGCAGTCCATTATTGCCACTGTTAATCAATATAACATTGGAGGTCCTAGAAAGTGCAATCAGGCAAGAGAAAGATATAAAAGGCATCCACATAGGAAACAAAGAAGTCAAACTGTCACTATTTGTGGATGACATGATTCTCTACATAGAAAACCCTAAAGACTCCACAAGAACACCACTAAAAACAATAAGCAAATACAGTAAAGTCTTTGGATACAAAATCAACGTTCAAAAATTCATAGTGTTCTTATACTTTAATAATGAAATGTCAGAAAAAGAAGTGGAAAAAATAATTCCTTTTGCAATTGCACCAAAAAGAATACCTAGGATAAATTTACAAAAATTTACAGACCTGTGAGGACCTATATAATAAAACACAGGCCTATTAAAAGAAATTGA
>NW_011921664.1:0-1462 GCF_000151845.1 Pteropus vampyrus
CCTCGGCTCGCGGCGCCGGGCGGGGGCCGGGCTGGGCTGCGAGCGCACGCGAGATCTGCGCGCTCCGTTCCCGCCAGGAGCGCGCCGCACACATACGCGCGGGGAGCGCGGGAGTCGCTGTCACCGCGCCGCGCCCGCCCCGCCCGCCGCCCCCCGCGCATGCACCCGCACCCGGCCTCTGCACACGCACCCTGGCCTGCCCGCGCGCGCGCGCACACACATGTGCCCTGCACACAAGTCCTCGCTTTTCACACGCCCGGGGCTCAGGGCCACGCATGCAGGCACAGCCACTGCATGAGCCGGCTTCTCTGCGCCCTGCTGGCGACACACAGAGGACTGCACACAATGCACCCAACCCCTCTCTCCCCTGGAGGCCCACCCGAATGCCCGAATGCAAGAGGGGATTCGGCCCACGGGGGTCAGGGCCGTGTGCCACCCCGATATCTGCTGATGAGCAGATCAGCAGGGTTCGCTCCTCACGCCGCGGGCGGTGGCGCCTGGCCCTCCACACACCGCACAGTCCTGTACCCCTGGCAGTGCTGCCCAGGAGTCTCCCAGACCCAAGTGCGCACCGGGGACACAGGCTGGGAGGTGAAGGGGTGGAGGCCGCCCCCCACAGCCCCAGACCCTCCCTCCCTTTCTCCCAGCACGGGATGCTGGGTGTCGGAGAATGGGGCGGGCTGGAGGAGTCTTGAGAGCTCACAGGCACCCCGCAGAGACTACTGGGCCTAGTCCACCTGCCAGCTGGGGCCTGATAGGAGGGGGGCGTCCTGAGGGGCGGGGCGTCCTGAGGGGCGGGGAGCAGGGGAGGAGGAGGCGGAGGGAGCAGGACAGGCTGGGCTGACCCGCTTTCCACAGAACAGCCTCCCCCAGGGCCAGGCCCAGGCTGCCATCTAGAACGGGGACTTCAGATTCCCGAAGAGGACTCACTGGGAGCCCACACCCTCACACTCCTTAAGGGGCGAGGGCCAGAGTTGGGGACAGGGGGGCCTGTGCAGGCCCTGAGGACGATGTTTCCGGCAGTCGGCTCTGGATTTGGGTCACCACTGCCGCCCAGCAGGCTCCCAGCCCTGGGCTCTGGGCCCTTCCTACTCATAACACCTAGTGGCCAGCCCAGGGCTGGCCCCAGAGGCCACAATAGACTTCCCTGGATAAAAGAGCCCATGAAGGGGTTCTGGGCTGGAGGTGGCCAGGCCACCCCCTGCCAAGATGCAGATGAGCAGATCAGCTGGGACCAGTCCAGGTCCTGGGTGGTTTTGCAGACCGGGCTTGCACCCAGGAGACGGCTAGGGGCTGAGGCCACCGGGGGCTGCGAGGGCCGTGAGGGCCCTGTGGGCCTGACCTCAGCGGACGGCAGGAGTGGAAACGGCTTCCATGCCTCTGTGCTGGGACCAGAGCCCCAGGCCTGTCCTGACACCCACTGCTCCTACAAGGCCCCTCACACGGACGGCAGGGGCTTGCT
>NW_011921665.1:0-2562 GCF_000151845.1 Pteropus vampyrus
TGGATTCTGAGCAACATTCGCTCCCATGTTCTTTTCCGCGGGGACCATCATCCCACGCTGACACGACTGCTGCTTTTTCCTTCGCACCAGGACCTCGGCAACAAGACAGCAGAGAAAGACCCTTGAGGGATCTATGCTCTCCGACGAAGCATCTGCTTCGACTCCTTGAGCAGAAACGAATGCAACGGCAGCTTTCCTCGAGCTTCAGCCGTGGATCTTTCCCAGCTATACTGTGCCGCGTTTCTTGGCGAAAAGTAAGAAGCCGCTGGACCCTCTTTGCCGCGTCCCCGGCGAATGCGAAGAGAAAGTTTCCTGGTGAGGACGTGGTTGTAAGCCGTATCTGCAGCCAAGCGTACCCTAAATCGAGAGAAATACGTTTTGGAGCTCCTCTAGACCTCGAAAGGGACTCCCAAAGAGGTTTCTGAGGAGGCTCTAACTCACCGTTAGAGACACAAAGGTGGGAATCCCATTATGCTGAACCAGGAGGTGGGCTGTCTCTGAGGAGCCACTGGCTTTCTGCAAGCTTCTGTTTCCCAACTCATCGTACATGGCAAGGGAGAACGTGTCATCAGAATTGCCTGCCGTACGGCACCCCAGAGGAGATTGTATATCTGCTGTGTATAAGCTGCCTTGGACTCTTCTCTCATGTGCAAAGAACGAATGCGATTTCGGAACACCGACTGGTTTCTTCGTGGAAATTCGTTCGAAGCGGGATCAGGCTGCCCCGTGTCGCAAGGGAGCGTAAATGCTGAAGGGGACTCAGACGCTTGTGATGAACAGGGTTGGGGGGGGGTCTTTCAATACTCGGGCTCTTTCTTCTCACGCACTGAATTTCAGACACTAGAACAGTTAGGGAAAGATTGCGTCGTATGGCAAGGGAACGGGTTTTTCGAGACGTGCGTTTGGTAAGCCAGAAGTGCTGTGAATGATCCCAAGCTACTCTCGGTGTGTCCCGGGAAGTCTAAGGCGGCCTTCAAACAGTGTAGAGGCAAGGGTAAGGTTCTTCTCTCTTCTTCGCTGAGTTCAGTTCTGATTTGAGAAAGAACTTGGCCCCCGTGTTCTTGACGGCAGGCCACGACCCAGCCAGGCTTACACGACCGTAGCTTTCTGGCCAGCGCCCGGAGTTCAGTAACACCCGTTGGGGAGCCAAGGTCTTCGGAGATCCAAGCTCTCGAACAAACCATCTGCTTAGACTCTGTGGCCACGTACGAAGGCAATGGCGGCTTTCCTGTAGCTCGTACGAGTGGATCCGCAGCAGCTCCGCCGTACACTCTTTCGTGACCAGAGTTCACAGAAGCCAGCGGATCTTCTCCGTAGTGTCCCAGGCGAATGCGATGGGAAAGCTTTCTGGGGAGGAAGGGGTCGTCCTGCGTTTTCTCACAAACTTCATTCCATGCATGAAGACCAAATGGCGAGCGGAGCGTCCAGCAACGTGGAAATCGTTTCCCAAGCCGTTTCTGAAGAGGCACTGACACCCTGTGAGGCATTCAGGCGCAGATCTCCACATGTTTCATGACGAATGTAGGTCACTCCGAGCCAAAATGCTGGCAACGACGGCTTTGAATCGAGCCGCTTCCAGGCCGCAAGCTTCTGTGTCTTTGAGGTGCACCGAACGCATCCGATAGGCCAAGGGGAAATTTCTCGGCGGATTTTCCGGCCGCATGGTCTAAGAGGCCGTCTGCCATCTGCACTCTGCAAGCTTCCTTGGACTCTTGTCACGGCTACCAAGGATGCAAGCGATTAGTGAAGAATGACCGGCGCCTTAGTGGAAATTCGTACGAAGCGGGAACAGACCGCCGTGTGATGGAAGGGAGCGCAAATGATGAAGAGGAAATGCCGGGATGGCGTTTCCACGCTGTCTTTGGGAGGGGTGCAGTTCTTTGTTGTGAAGGACTGTCCTGTTCAGTGCAGGACACTGAGAACCCTTGGCACCTGGGCACTAACTGCCAGGAATGTTCTTTATTCACTGTGACAGCCCAAATCTCCCTCCCCCGACTTCCCATTTCCAAATACTAAGAGGATTATGCACTAGTCCAATTCCTTTTTACAGATGGAGAAACTGAGGACAAGAGAAGGACTCATAACAAGTGAGTGACTGAGTGGAGACTGAGAAGCAGGCGTCCTGACCCGTTCCCATGCCCTGGGCCATGCTGTGGATTGGCACAGTCGGGGCTGGCCTTGTGGGCGGCTCACCAGTCACCATTTATCAGGACTTACAGTTCACGGGGGCTGGGCACTGACACGTCAGCCCCCTAGAGCTGGATGAGGGCAGACCTCTGATTTTTGGACTTATCCAGTCTGCTGGTGCTGTGTACCCTTGCTCAAGTACACCTAAGGCGGCTTCCAGATCAGCAGGCACAGGGCCCAGAGCCACTTGCCTGATGCCTGCTGGCTACACCCTCACAGAGTTCTGCTTTTTGGAGGGGAGATGAGGTGGGAGAGGTGGCAGGGCCCTAGCTGAAGAGGACAAGAGCACATGGCACAGCATTAGGATGCCAGTGGGCCAACGGGACCTCTGCCCGGTCCTGATCAGAGAGGCATCCTGCGTTTGACCTTGGAATC
>NW_011921666.1:0-2562 GCF_000151845.1 Pteropus vampyrus
TGACCTCTTTCCAGCGGGTGACGGCCTCCAGGGACGGAGGGGCCAAAGCCTCCCTGGGTCCGCTGTCTGTGGGTGGCCTGGAGCTCTGCACGAGGATACAGAGAGGAATGAGACGCCGTTTGTACCTCTAGGGGCTCAAAGTGTCAGTGAGTGCTTCTGCAACTTCTGTACCCCAGTACCCGCAGACGACCGATCATCGCCCTCAGAGCCCCGAGGCGCCGGGAGGGCCGTGAATTTGCCGCAAGTGAGCCGTATCTCGGAAGTCTGCAGTTCCGGCTCAAAATGGACGTCAGTAGAGTGCTTTCTGCCAGAGCTTCCCTAGATATAGCTATATCTATATCTGTATCTGAATCTATAGATATCTCTATATCTCTATCTCTCTCTCTTTCTCTGTTTCTCTCTCTCTCTCTCTCTCTATCTACCTATCTATCTATCTATGTATCTGTCTATTTCTCTCACTCTTTCTATATATATAAATAAATATATATATTAAATATATATATATATATACATATATATATATAGAGATAGATAGATAGATAGATATTTGCACATATATATACCCGCAGACGACCGAGCACCGCCTTCAGAGCCCCGAGGCGCCGGGAGGGCCGTGAATTTGCCGCAAGTGAGCCGTATCTCGAAAGTCTGCAGTTCCGGCTCAAAATGGACGTCAGTAGAGAGCTTTTTGCCAGATCTACCATATACATATATATGCATATATATGTTCATCTATATGCATATATATGTATATGGTGGATTTTCGAAGGAAACGTGTGTGGACCCTGGTCTACCAGAGAAGACAGGCCGCCTCCAGCACCTCCACCTCCCCGGGGTGGGGACACCGGGCGTTCCAGAGCCACCATTCAGCACGATCTCTTTTCATCCCAGAGGCCCCGGGGCTCCTTCCTAAGGCCTCTGCTCCTTCCTGCTTTGCGCTTTGGAAATCAGACTTCAGGACGGATGCAGACACCTCCCTCTCCCTCACCTTTCTGCCAGGGATGGTCGTAATGGTCCCCGTGGACGCACTCAAAATGAAGAAATGAAAGGCTCGAAGAGGTGATCGCAAAGCTCATAAGGCACGGAGGCCGAAATCAGACCCACAGCTGTCTGCAGTGTCCCCCAACTGACCTCTTTCCAGCGGGTGACGGCCTCCAGGGACGGAGGGGCCAAAGCCTCCCTGGGTCCGCTGTCTGTGGGTGGCCTGGAGCTCTGCACGAGGATACAGAGAGGAATGAGACGCCGTTTGTACCTCTAGGGGCTCAAAGTGTCAGTGAGTGCTTCTGCAACTTCTGTACCCCAGTACCCGCAGACGACCGATCATCGCCCTCAGAGCCCCGAGGCGCCGGGAGGGCCGTGAATTTGCCGCAAGTGAGCCGTATCTCGAAAATCTGCAGTTCCGGCTCAAAATGGACGTCAGTAGAGAGCTTTTTGCCAGATCTACCATATACATATATATGCATATATATGTTCATCTATATGCATATATATGTATATGGTGGATTTTCGAAGGAAACCTGTGTGGACCCTGGTCTACCAGAGAAGACAGGCCGCCTCCAGCACCTCCACCTCCCCGGGGTGGGGACACCGGGCGTTCCAGAGCCACCATTCAGCACGATCTCTTTTCATCCCAGAGGCCCCGGGGCTCCTTCCTAAGGCCTCTGCTCCTTCCTGCTTTCCGCTTTGGAAATCAGACTTCAGGACGGAAGCAGACACCTTCCTCTCCCTCAACTGTCTGCCAGGGATGGTCGTAATGGTCCCCGTGTACGCATTCCAAATGAAGAAATGAAAGGCTCAAAGGGGTGATCGCAAAGCTCATAAGGCACGGAGGCCGAAATCAGACCCACCGCTGTCTGCAGTGTCCTCCAACTGAGCTCTTTCCAGCGGGTGACGGCCGCCAGGGACGGAGGGGCCAAACCATCCCTGGGTACGCTGTCTGTGGGTGGCCTTGAGCTCTGCACCATGAGGATACAGAGAGGAATGAGACGCCGTTTGTACCTCTAGGGGCTCAAAGTGTCAGTGAGTGCTTCTGCAACTTCTGTACCCCAGTAGCCGCGGACGACCGAGCATCGCCCTCAGAGCCCCGAGGCGCCGGGAGGGCCGTGAATTTGCCGCAAGTGAGCCGTATCTCGGAAGTCTGCTGTTCCGGCTCAAAATGGACGTCAGGAGAGAGCTTTTTGCCAGATCTACCATATACATATATATGCATATATATGTTCATCTATATGCATATATATGTATATGGTGGATTTGCGAAGGAAACCTGTGTGGACCCCTGGTCTACCGGAGAAGACAGGCCGCTCCTAGCACCTCCACCTCCCCGGAGTGTGGACCCCGGCAGTTCCAGAGCCCCAATTCAGCATGATCTCTTTTCATCCCAGAGGCCCCGGGGCTCCTTCCTAAAGCCTCTGCTCCTTCCTGCTTTCCGCATGGGAATTCAGACTTCAAGGACGGAAGCAGGCACCTCCCTCTCCCTCGCCTTTCTGCCTGGGGATGGTCGTAATGGTCCCCGTGTACGCATTCCTAAATGAAGAAATGAAAGGCTCAAAGGGGTGATCGTAA
>NW_011921667.1:0-1246 GCF_000151845.1 Pteropus vampyrus
TTTGAGTGATGTGTCATAACTCAGTGAGGCGGCGTGGCACGGCCCTTGTAGCAAGGCCTCTCAGGCTCCCACCGGGCACATCTGCATGATATCTCGGCATTATGAGACGAATGAGAAGAATCCCTCACGTGACCTATCCAAGTTGAGCCAGCCGGCCCCACCCCACTTTCTAGGACAAACTCTGGTGCTAGACGTTCCGCTATTAAGTTCTAAGACCCAAAGTAAATTTAGCAAACACCTTTGAAGTAGTTATAGGTAGAATATTTAGAGCACGTGGAGGTAAATGCCTGTCTTGTCCTCAGGGTACTTTTTAGGAACAAAATTAGTAAACTTTACTGAAATGCAGTGAAGATGCCAATAATGAAGAATACACTGTGTTAAATGCGTGAGAATAAGCAACAAAGTCAGTCCTCAGATTTATCTGTAAATAATGCAATTCTGCATAAAATACCAAGAGGTTTGTTTGAACTTGATGAGCTGATTTGAAAATTTACATCCAAGAGCAAAGGACTGAGAATAACTAAATACTCCCGAGGGCAAGTTGGGCGCCTTGATTTACCAGGAAGGTTTCAAGAATTATTACGACGATTGTCATTCTTTGGAAAGACAGGTGGACCGGCAGAACCGAATCGAGAGCGTGGAGACAGACAGGTGCGGGGCGATGGGCCGTTTCAAACGGTCCCAGGGCCGTCGGTAATACACTTGGGGGAGAAAATGAGGCCGGACGCCTCTTCTCCACTGCGTGACCCATTCCAGACCGACACTCACATGTGAAGGCAAACCTATAAAACTTCGGGGGGACAAAGCAGGAGAATATTTTTACGACCTTGTTACATGGAAAGATGTCTTCCACGAGACAGAGCTCGGCTTTTGTTGAGGGGGATCCACCCCAATGCTGTACACGGCTGTGGAGGCCCACAGCACTTGCCGTGCCTGGCAGGGACTCTGGGAGGCTACGCCGCGTGTGATGTGGGGATTTGCAGAGTCGTGCGAGCCCCTTAGAGAAACGCCGTGCAGGCTGAGTGGGGGGGAAAGCACGGAGGGCGGGCCCGGGGGGGCGCCCAGGAGGATGGGGGGGCGTAAACCGTGCTGGCGTGAGGGGCAGGGGCCGAGGGCTTGGGGAGCCCGGCTGCCGAGGCTCGGGTGGGAATGCGCACAGGCCCTGGCGGGCCGGTGCCCGAGTCCACCACACAGCTGCTGTTCTGGGCCGAGCCCGCGGAGCAGTGGGCGAAGCATTGTTCAGCTG
>NW_011921668.1:0-1246 GCF_000151845.1 Pteropus vampyrus
TCAGGGGCATCCTCCGGCGCCATGGCGGAGGTCTCTGTGGACCCCGCTCGCTGGGCGAGGGCGGGGGATACCTGCCAGGAATGTTAGGAAAAAAGCAGTAAGAGAGAAAGATATAATCTGAGGAGAAATGATGTATAGGTCATCTTTTTTCAAAACTTTATTCCGCTCTTCGTTTTTATGGAAAGCAACGTGCTGCTAAGTGTACTACAAACCGCCCGAAGTATGTATAGGCTTTAGATAGTGTAATTAAACGCTGTTGCCCACATGGACAAAGCCATTAGTCGCCCAGTATCATTCACTGTTCTCCATCCCAACCCACCTACTCATACGATAAATGAGTTGAGATCCTGGCCGCCTTACAACACACAGCTTTGAAGAAGGGTGCTCTGCCCTCATGGGCTCGCTTTCAACTCTCGGGAAAATATAATTTTAAAAACAAAATTTTAAAAATTGAAACTGCTCCCGGCCCAGAAAACCTCTCCATAAAAGTAGTAGCTTAGAAAACAGGATTTTTTTCAGTTTTACAGATTTCTTGAATATTATCATAAAGAATGTAAGATAGGAGCATGGAATAGTATGGCAGAAAGAACATGGGCTGTGAGTCAGGGAGGTCTGGCATTCACGCTGACTCTTTCAATCATAAGTTATGTGACCTGGGGCAGATGACAGTTTGAGCCTCATTTTCCTCAGCATTTTCCCCCTCTTTCTCACGAGAGCTTCAGGAAACAGAGGTTGATAAAACAATTTCCGCCTTAAGACGTTGAAGATCTAAAACAAGGTGTGAGATAAAGTAATGATAATGTAAGCAGAATAGAATTAGTATTTTGAAAGTTGTTCAAATAAAGTCCTTTAGATGTTCAAAGGGGTATAATGTTCAGTCGAAAGGAATTCAAAAAGGATCTCAGAAAACAGTTTTACTATCGAATAAGCTTTGAACCAGAATGTGATGCACATCATCGGCAAGGTGCTAAGAGTTACATATCGAAGCCCATACAACCCATTACTAGCATGTTCTCAAGATAATCACTAGTCCTCAAATGAGAGGATTTGACAGAACCTTTTGTCATGCATAGTTCATCCTAACTTAATGATGGTAATTGGGGAGACCAACTGTGTCAGCTTATCCAGAGAAGAAATAAACTTCTCATATCTTTAGGACAGGAGATAGATCTGCAGACTGGTAGTGAGCACCCAGGAAAGTTAGAGACACTGCCTGTCTGCAAGTTTGCATTCTGATGATGGCTGC
>NW_011921669.1:0-1008 GCF_000151845.1 Pteropus vampyrus
TATTTTCATCAAATTCCCAGGAGCCCCAGTTGGGATAAATTTTGTTTCCAGGAGGTTCGACCCCTCGCACCAGCAGGTTCAAATAAGATTAGGATGTGGGCCAATAATAAATGACCCATTGACCCTGAAGGGTCCATTCCCTCTCATGTTGCGACGGGCAGGGATGGAGGGAAGGAAGGAAGGAAGGAAGGAAGGAAGGAAGGAAGGAAGGAAGGAAGGAAGGAAGGAAGGAAGGAAGGAAGGAAGGAAAAGAAAGAAAGAAAGACATTTAATTCCAAATTCTTGCCTGTTATATCAGGCAAATTATGCAATTTCTCTGGGTATCTTCATCTGAATAAATGATAGAGGGATAGATGATAGACAGATAAGTGAAATAATAGCTTTCAAACCACATTCCCTGTTAGATGGATTATTTGTTTTATGGGCTGTATCAGTATCAGATACACATAAATAAGTAAAATGACTATTGCAAATAATGGTTTAAAATAAACATCTTAAACTGAAACTTATAGGATCCTTCTAATTTTTAATGCTATGAACTTCCAGAAAGGAGTGTGGCATGCAGGGTATAAAATCCTATCATGCAACCTCAATTTTCATTGTAGTAATGACTACACTATGGAGTAAATTATTTAGCCTTTACAGACATACTTTCCTACTATGAAATAGATATGACAATAATATACATTTCACAGTATTGTTTTAAAGATTAAATTAATGATATAAAATGTATGCCCAGTAAGGTTTATAACAAGCACTCCACAAAATGAGAATTCTCTTTGCTTTCTTCTCCAGTCCACTTCCTGACCCCATCCTTGCCCATTTCTAGACCCCTCTTTAAATGCTCAGTTATTAGCTATTTGCATTCAAATACTTTATCCTTAGGACATTAACTAACAAGGTAATGATATTTCACATGTCTTTCATTTTTAACTTTAAAATATCTCTGAAATACTAGGGCAAAAAAGCAAATAAATAATCATTCCAATCTTTGTATCACAGGAACAA
>NW_011921670.1:0-2557 GCF_000151845.1 Pteropus vampyrus
CAGTGCATAAAGTGCATCAAGTTGGGTGTGTGTGTGTTCATGTGCACTGATTTGCTCCAAATCCTGTCCATCCTGTGAATGAGTGATGTCCACAGGGACATCCCGCTCAGCTCCTGTAGACTCTTTCCTGTGGCTCCTTGGATGGAGTTAACCCATTTCATAGTTAGGCTACTTTTCCTTCTGCCTTCTATTTTTTTCCAACATTATTGTTTTTTTCCAAGAAACCCTGACTTCCCATGACGTTTCTGAAGTAGGACCGCTTCAGCTTTGTCATTTTTGCCTCCATTGCTGTTTCAAGTTCCGTTTGTCCTAGAACCTGCTCGTTCGTCTGTCTGTCAATCCCAAGTATTTGTAGACCTCTCCTCCAATGACGTATTTCAAATGAATCAAATTTTTTTACCTGTCAGCCTTCGTCACAAGCCAGCATTCATATCAGAACAGGGTAGCTGGGGATATGAGTGTACGGTTGGCATTGGTCTCTGATGACACATCCTCGTTTGTGGTGATCTTTCCTAATCCTTCCTCTGCCACTCTTCTGAGTCTCAGCTTTCTCTCAACTTCTTGTCTGCAGTCTCCATTAGAACTGATGACAGAAACAAGATCAGCAACACCTTGAGCCATTTCAGTGTCTTCATTGTCCATGTGAAAGTTGTATATTTTTTCTGTAGTTATGATTTTGTTGTCTTGATGTTCAAATGCTATTTTGCTTTCACACTGCATTCTTTTAATTTTATCAGAAATTGTGTCCAACTACATTTTCCTAGTAAGAGCAGTGTCATCTGCATATGTTAAGATATTGCTATATCTTCCATCCAATTTTTACTCCTTCCTCTGAGTCTAGTGCGATCTTTTGCAGGATACGTTCTGTGTACAGATTAAATACGCAGAGGGAATGCACCCGTGTCTGACACCTATGCCTATAGGAAATCATCCTGTCCCGCCATACTCTGCGTCACCCTGGAGTTTTCACTATTAACGATATTTGCGTGATCAAATTGTTTTCTATGCTAACTTATTTTCACGAATAGATAATAATGTGAGTACCTGAGGTTCATTTTTTGAAATAAAACATATACTCTTAAATGCCACTCTTGTCTATATAAACACACACTTGTCTAGACAGCAGCAGTTGGACCCATAGTGTAGAGAAGGCATTCACCATGAACGTTCATTGAAATGACCTGTCGCCATGGTGTTGTGATGATGCCCATCTAGCTCTCCATTCCAACTGTCACTTCACTCCATGAGCTGAGAGGGAACAGGTGCAAACTACTTAGGTTCTCACACTTCAACTTCCAGAGATGGGAAATCTCGATTGTAGTGCAGGTACATTCATATCGACCTTCTGAATGCTGCTCCTTCAAAGGGGCTGCTTAACTTCAGCTGAAAATATGTTCCTCATCTTTTTAAAATCATTTCCACCACTCCTGATTTATCTACAGTGTTATAAATGTATTCGTAGTTTTGTTGTGTTAATTTATATTTCTGATTGAGCTCTCAAGAGGGATGCCTGAATATTTTCCTGAACTTAGAAAAATGTAACATAGTCTAGTGCCAGTTTTATACACACTCTTCCGGAGAACAGATACAGAGGGAACATACTCATACTGCTTTCACTGGGTCAGGAGAATCCTGATGCCATCCCAACGATAGACAAGACAGGAAAAGGGGATTATGGGTCAACTCTTCCGAAAGCGGATGCCAAAATATTAAACCAAACATAGCAGTCTAAGTCCAGACATTTTGAAAAAAGGAAGGAAACTGACATTTGATGGGGGGATGTCCACGGCGGATGTGAACAAAATCACTGTGCATTCGGGTGCCACGTGGGAGAGTGGTAGAAAAGGACAGTACCATTGGGTAGGTGGAATGAACATTTGGTGACAGAGGTTAGGAGGGTCTGGGTGACTCTCAAGGAGGGCCCTATGATGGGGTCACAGGCTGTGGCTAAGAAGAGGTCCTTCTGGAAGGACATAGGACTCTATTTCCAGGCACTGCAGGGTCTAAGAAGGCATGAGGAGTTTGTAGACACTGGACTATAGTGAGGAAGGAATAAGCAGGGAGGCGGCACACTCAGCACTAGTGAAGCCACTGCCCGCTGTCAGTCAGCCATAGCACAGGCTGCTCAGACCAATAGTCAGCAGACAGTGGAGGTTTTAACCTTAATTCACTGCATCACCAAAACACCAATGCAGAAGGCCAGTATTCCAGTTTGTGGGCATTAAGTGCTCGTCCAGGGTTGGTCAACAAAAGAAAAGCTAGTTTTTGGCAAATCTGTCATGTGGTGGTTGGCCTAGAATGTTCTGAGTTGGCTTGGCAGTCTACCTGACCACTGGTGACTCAGGCTGTGTTAGACAGTTGACAGTGCAGACGCTGGGGGAGGATGGCTGCAACTTGGGGCTTCCCCTGGTCCTTCTGAAGGGCTTTGTTTGGAGCATATTATTATATTTGGGGTCAGAGACTGAAGGTAGGAGCTGTGATAGATTTGGACTCTTTGTAGTTCAGCCTCCTCCTCCAGGGCATCACCTCTCTCCCACAGAAACCTGGGGCAGAAGCA
>NW_011921671.1:0-2555 GCF_000151845.1 Pteropus vampyrus
ATCCACCATATACATATATATGCATATAGATAAACATATATACTGCATATATATGTATATGGTAGATCTGGCAAAAAGCTCTCTAGTGAGGTCCATTTTGAGCCGGAACTGCAGACTTCCGAGATACGGCTCACTTGCGGCAAATTCACGGCCCTCCCGGCGGCTCGGGGCGTTGAGGGCCATGCTCGGTCGTCGGCGGCTACTGGGGTACAGAAGTTGCAGAAGCACTCACTGACACTTTGAGCCCCTAGAGGTACAAACGGCGTCTCATTCCTCTCTGTATCCTCAGGGTGCAGAGCTCAAGGCCACCCACAGACAGCGTACCCAGGGATGCTTTGGCGCCTCCGTCCCTGACTGCTGTCACCCGCTGGAAAGAGGTCAGTTGGGGGACACTGCAGACAGCTGTGGGTCTGATTTCGGCCTCCGTGCCTTATGAGCTTTGCCATCACCCCTTTGAGCCTTTCATTTCTTCATTTTGAATGCGTACACGGAGACCATTACGACCATCCCAGGCAGAAAGGGGAGGGAGAGGGAGGTGCCTGCTTCCGTCCTGAAGTCTGAATTCCCATGCGGAAAGCAGGAAGGAGCAGAGGCCTTAGGAAGGAGCCCCGGGGCCTATGGGATGAAAAGAGATCATGCTGAATTGTGGCTCTTGAACGCCCGGGGTCCACACTCCGGAGAGGTGGAGGTGACAGGAGCGGCCTGTCTTCTCCGGTAGACCAGGGGTCCACACAGGTTTCCTTCGAAAATCCACCATATACATATATATGCATATAGATGAACATATATATGCATATATATGTATATGGTAGATCTGGCAAAAAGCTCTCTAGTGAGGTCCATTTTGAGCCGGAACTGCAGACTTCCGAGATACGGCTCACTTGCGGCAAATTCACGGCCCTCCCGGCGCCTCGGGGCTCTGAGGGCGGTGCTCGGTCTTCTGCGGGTATATACATGTATATATATATGTATATATATATATATATATATATATATATATATATGTACATATATATATATATATATAGAAAGAGTGAGAGAAATAGACAGATACATAGATAGATAGATAGGTAGATAGAGAGAGAGAGAGAGAGAGAAACAGAGAAAGAGAGAGAGATAGAGATATAGAGATATCTATAGATTCAGATACAGATATAGATATAGCTATACCTAGGGGAGCTCTGGCAAAAAGCACTCTACTGACGTCCATTTTGAGCCGGAACTGCAGACTTCCGAGATACGGCTCACTTGGGGCAAATTCACGGCCCTCCCGGCTCCTCGGGGCTCTGAGGGCGATGCTCGGTCGTCTGCGGGTACTGGGGTACAGAAGTTGCAGAAGCACTCACTGACACTTTGAGCCCCTAGAGGTACAAACGGCGTCTCATTCCTCTCTGTATCCTCATGCAGAGCTCCAGGCCACCCACAGACAGCGGACCCAGGGAGGCTTTGGCCCCTCCGTCCCTGGAGGCCGTCACCCGCTGGAAAGAGGTCAGTGGGGGACACTGCAGACAGCTGTGGGTCTGATTTCGGCCTCCGTGCCTTATGAACTTTGCGATCACCTCTTCGAGCCTTTCATTTCTTCATTTTGAATGCGTCCACGGGGACCATTACGACCATCCCAGGCAGAAAGGTGAGGGAGAGGGAGGTGTCTGCTTCCGTCCTGAAGTCTGATTTCCAATGCGGAAAGCAGGAAGGAGCAGAGGCCTTAGGAAGGAGCCCCGGGGCCTCTGGGATGAAAAGAGATCATGCTGAATTGTGGCCCTGGAACGCCCGGTGTCCACACTCCGGGGAGGTGGAGGTGCTGGGAGCGGCCTGTCTTCTCTGGTAGACCAGGGTCCACACAGGTTTCCTTCGAAAATCCACCATATACATATATATGCATATAGATGAACATATATATGCATATATATGTATATGGTAGATCTGGCAAAAAGCTCTCTAGTGACGTCCATTTTGAGCCGGAACTGCAGACTTTCGAGATACGGCTCACTTGCGGCAAATTCACGGCCCTCCCGGCGCCTCGGGGCTCTGAGGGCGGTGCTCGGTCGTCTGCGGGTATATATATGTATATATATATATATATATGTATATATATATATATATACATATATATATACATATATACATATATATATATATATGTATATATATATATATATAAAGAGTGAGAGAAATAGACAGATACATAGATAGATAGATAGGTAGATAGAGAGAGAGAGAGAGAGAAACAGAGAAAGAGAGAGAGATAGAGATATAGAGATATCTATAGATTCAGATACAGATATAGATATAGCTATATCTAGGGGAGCTCTGGCAAAAAGCACTCTACTGACGTCCATTTTGAGCCAGAACTGCAGACTTCCGAGATACGGCTCACTTGCGGCAAATTCAAGGCCCTCCCGGCGCCTCGGGGCTCTGAGGGCGGTGCTCGGTCTTCTGCGGGTACTGGGGTACAGAAGTTGCAGAAGCACTCACTGACACTTTGAGCCCCTAGAGGTACAAACGGCGTCTCATTCCTCTCTGTATCCTCGTGCAGAGCTCCAGGCCACCCATGA